>NC_052048.2:169213392-169450316 GCF_903992535.2 Arvicola amphibius
AAGCACTCTTTCTCCATGGCTCCAGACTTTAGTTCTTGCCTCAGCATCTCTGAATAACGGACAGTAACCTATAAACCAAAAAAGCCCTTCCTTCAAAAACAATAGAAAAGGAGGAAAACAGTAGTAACTATAACTTTTTCAAAATACTGTCTTGTACGGGAAAGGAATTTACATGATTTTAGAGAAGGTTGGTTTTCTTTTTTCTTACTATTTCATTTTTGTGAAATGATTGTATTAATAGACTCTTTAGCAGTATTACAAATGGGAATGATATGGCCTGGGTCTTTCTTTGTTTTTTTTTCTTTTGTGTGTATGAGATTATAATTTAATTACAGCATTCTTTTCTTTCCCTTTCCTTCATCCAAGCACTTCTATATATCCCTCCTCACTTTGTTTTGAAATTAATGGCCTCCTTTTTCACTATTTTTGCATGAATATATGTAGATACATAAATGTTGTTTAAAACAACATGTTAAGTTTATATGATGTTACTTGTATGTGTGTCTTCATGGATAGCTGTTGGCACTGGACAACTGATTGGTGTGGTCTTCTCGTGGGACCTTCCTCTCTCCTAGTTTTCCTTGGTTGCCTTTGGCTCTGGGAGTAGGGTTGAGGACTCAGGAGCTTTTCTCCATCCAGTTTGCTGTGTTCCTTGATGTCATCATTGTTTAGCTCATGTTTCCCTAGTCATGTTGGTCAGAATTTATGGCTATAATTTTTTATATTACTAAGAGATGCAATCAGACACCTAACTCCCTGGTCCTCATATGTGAGGTGAAGGGGATCAAGGGACTTAACGGAATCTAAATTGTTTGAGGATGTAGCGGTTTTAAAGAAAACAATTTACTTTCCAAATCTCCAACTGAGATGCATTTAGCACTGTTCCCAAATGCAAAAAAAAAAAAAAACCCTCTGTGCACTGCATCAAAAAGCAACTTAAAACATATTTTTAAAAATGGACAAAACAATCTAAATCTCTATAATAATGACCACAGATTCCTAAAATACAGAATAAGGTACATATACATGTGCGAGACAGGAGGACCCAGACCTGTGAGGTGTTCAGATGTTCTCTGTGTGCAACACTTCAGATAACTGCACTTACCTACACAGGAATAAAAGACATGCAGAGACAGCACACACCGGGACAAATCTTAATCTGTGACCCACATTGTTCAGGAACCGCACTCAGAGTAGTAAGGGGAAGCTGCCATTTAGACTTAAAGATTTTTTGAAATGAGAATATAATTAAGCAGTTTTCCCATTTCCCCATTTCCTCTCACCATCCCTTGTCATATACCTTGCTCTTTCTCAAAACTGTGGACTCTGTTACTTTACTTAAAATAAAGTAAGGCAAGTGCTGAGCAGGCCTTGTGAGCTGGACTAAGAATGATTATTGTGGAAAGGAAACTGAATTCACCCTTAGTTTCCTTCCACCCCCAAAACTTTAATTCCCTTTCTCACTGGAGGCTTTCTGGAGCTTTTGTTACCGTTGTAGTGATGAGGTGACTCTTGTGAGCCCAAGATGTTTGTAGAAGAGATCTCTGGAGATATGCAAGTGTGCTATAATATCAAAACTAACAGTAGAAAAATATTCACCAGGCTAATACTTTAGACTTATCAGATTGTATCCTGTGACAAAGTGTAACCCTGTCGACATAACTGAATATCACCTTAGTCTGGAATTTGTTCAGAGTCAGCACATTTAGTTTTATAAGACCAACAGACGACATGGTTTAAGTAACCAAAATTTGAGAGTTCGGGAACCATACCACCATGTGGATTCCAATAGTGCTCTGGCCATTAATCATCTCTTGGTTATAACGCAGATAAGGGGGTATTTAAGGGCAGTGATGAAGTGGAAAAAATATCTCTGAATATCGTCATCATAATGCAAACCATTAAGTAATTGCCAAAATAACCCGATTTTGCTTTTCAGTTGGTAGTTGATAAATTGATAATTGTGCCTTTCTGTAGTTCTACATTCAAATGCACCAGACTTTTAAATGGATGCAGCACCATTACTTCTGTCAGCAACACCCAAGAACAATTTAATTTATACATACAACTTGAATCCTTTTCAGTGCCTTGTATTGAGTTAATTCCTCATTAGCTCACTCTGCTTTACTGAGTTGCAAACCTGTATAGCATAAAACAGTTTCCAGACTTTTACCTTTTTTTCCTCAAATATTGTCAACAGCTTCTGTTCCTCCAGGGAATAAAGGAAAGGTGTTGTGCATGCCTGTGGACATTCTGGCAATAAAGGCAACATAAAATTAGTTAAGGAGGAAGAAGGGAAATTGGGAGGTTTTCTATACTGCTTTTCCTAATCTAAAAGAAATCACTGGAGTCGTTTGCTCTCCATTCTCTTTACGATAATTGACTCATACAACCCATCTCCTTTTCTTCAAATAGTGCTGCAATGATCAAACTAGATTGGATCTTTCTGTGCTTATATCTGCTTATTACAAGAACAATTATTCAAATAACAAATGGGAAAATCGCCCATAAGCATGCACATCCAATCAAGTATAAATGCTGCTGCTCCATTAGTAATCGCAGATAGTATTTCAAATGTGGTCTGTAGTTTTGCAAATAGCTTAGTATGTCAAATATTACCTTCCTGACTAGACGAATCCAATAACAAACGAATTGCAAAATAATGATGAAAGTGGGAGCAAAATTATTAAATATAAATTTCTTAAGACACGTAGACAATATTAAAAGGCCAGACAAGTTTGGCAGTTTGCGACTATGCTTGTCTCCATTTGCATCAAGCATTATAACATGAAATGTTTTAATCTTGTACCAACACAAAAACTGTTAGCCATGATTCTAAGGGTGCCACTGGAGGAAGGGGTGCACTCAGGAACAAAAGATGGAATGGAAAGTTGGGAATCAATAGAAAAATCCTCTATTAGCTGGACCCAAAATAAATCCTACCAACTGAGGATGACCAACAAAGCTGGTCAGCTTTGAGTACTCGCTGTGCATCAATTGCCAGCTCCTCCCTAAAGACACTAATGTAAAAGATACCCAGCTTTTACTAAAGAATGTGGCAGCCTAGTGGTGAAATAACTCAGTTCTGATGAATGAAGACAACAGAAAGGGGGATCTTCCTAAGAGCTGCAGACTTGGTTTACCACCTGCTCATTCAAAGAGAAGTCATCATGCCTGAATAGGTGAGAAGCATCCATCCATTCTGCCTTCTAGACCCTATTCAAAGTTTGGCTAGTCTAATTAGCACAGTCGCCTAGCTTCTTACCACTGTATCACTCTATGAAACCAACAGATGAAAATCAGAGAAAGCCACTTTTAACTCTCCAGATAATTCACAGAAAAAAAAAATATTAAAGACTGAGAAAAACTTAGAGTAAAGAAATTGCAGGGTCAAATCAGTTTTGTGGGTTTCAGTTATGTAGGAATCATTGTAGGTGCAGAGAGATACTGAAAAAAGAGGAGGAGAAGGGGTGCAAAAGAACATAAATTATTAAAAAGGAGAAAGCACACTGAATCTGAGCTCCCGTGAACCATCTACTTCTTAGGTACAGACAGAGTATTATAATGTGCAAGCTTAACCCCCATTTCCCTTGGTGGGAGATGATTTTGCACACAGCAAAGTCTGTGTGTTTTGCTTCCTTAGTTTCAAAATAGTAAGAAAACCCTAGTATGTCTAGCTAGATTCCTAAGAACTCTGAAGTATGGGAAACTTTGAAATTCTGCTAGAAGCCATATAACTCCCCTGAGTACTCCAGGTATAACCTTCTTTTACATATAACTTCAAGGTAGCTGCAGAATCCTTGTAGCCATGCAAGAACACAGCTATGGGTTACCATCTTGTCTCCATTTGCATCTTTTGAATCTTTAATTCCTTAAAGTGATTTAAAAACAAATTTGAACTGTATACTGTATAGATAGAACATTCTCAGCAGCATGTAGAGTCAGATCGACGTCTGTATCTTAATAACTTAAGAAACATTACAATGGAAAAGATTAATTATTATTGAGTCTGGATTTACTTTGTTAGAGTAATTTTGACAAGTGTTAGGAGATTATGAGAAATACCCTGTGATTCTCTTTCCATATATACTGCAGTTTATAGACCAAATATTACCAATCTCCTAGGAATCCAGTTCCTGCCTCTGGGCAGTAGAAATGAATATTCCCAAACTTGTCTGAACTGTGGCAATTGAGAGGGGAGAGGGGTTAAGAAGAATGAAAAGAACACAATGAGCCCAACACAATTTCACCAGATTTTTCTCTTAGCACATTTTCCATACAAGGAACACAGACCTCTTCCCAACATTGAGAAAGTAAAGATGTGTAATACCAAAGTCAACTCGTTGTAAGCTGACAGCACCAGACCAAAGAAAGCCATCAAGTGATCAAGTGCTGCATTAGCTTAAATGGTTGTTACTAAAAGGTGTCATTCGGAGGAAGCACACACACATCGAAATATGTGTCTCATAGCCTGAATAAAATCAAAATTCAGTGACATACTTTCAAACAGTGACTTCCTAGAGGGTTAAAAATGTGTTAAGAATAAAATTCTCATCTAGCCAGTGTCCCTATATTGTTAAAATGAATGGATTTTCTTTCTGGAAATTTCTCACACATCAATAGTAACATAAAGTTCAGTAATTATCCTCTCTCTTCAATCCCCCGGTGCTGCGAGGCAGTAATTCGAGGCCAAGGTGTAGAGCAGCTGGGAATTGAGCAGAATTGAAGCACATCTCACGTAGGTCATGGGATGAGAATATCTTTTGCCCAAGTGGAAAGCTCTAGGAGGGATGGAAAGACAAAGGCTTCGAAAGCAAAGGAAGTCATTGTTGCAGCAGGTCTTTCCAATCATCATCTCTACTTTAAAATACAAAAAGTTCAAATTCTCATAAATTTGAATAGTCCTTTATAAGGCGATTTTTTCTGATTTTTTAAACGGTTCCTATCATAAAACAATCAAGGCACTGGTTAAATACTAATCTGACATTGCATCAGTTTGAGGATATTAGTTCAGGTCTAATAAAATTTTAATAGAAATATGCTTAATAACTTTAACTTACTGCACAATAAATAGTACTCAGCAGGATTTGAAGGTATATGACTCGAGAAAAGATTATTAAGAAGACATATAATGTGCTTTTGTGAAAGATATTTGCAGGAAACCATTAGATGATACAGAAAATCAATAATACCCTAGTGCCAATTTCAGCAACATTAAAATTACGGTGCTCGTTGATATTTATGATGATAGAGCTGCCAAATCATTTCATTATTACCTTTCACTACGCCGACATTTTTCTTTGTTATCTGGAACCACTTGCAAAATTTGATCAATTCTTTTTTAACATGCTTGATAGATGGCCCTGTTTCTAAACAGCTCTCCTCAAAAAGGAAGAATTTTAACTGTCTATTCTTTATACTTCAGTGTATAAACGAATTGCCAAAGCTCTTTCTTTTTATGGAAGGCATAATAATAGTAAAATATTAAGACTTTCAAAATGGTTCTAAGCAGAACCAAATAAATAGGATTTAATAAATGGTTACTCAGCTTTCTTCTGTCCTGAAGGGGGAGATGAGAAGAATGCTCTAACCTCGTTGTTTCACGGCTTTAAAACTGAAATCCAAACAATAATGAATTTTCCAAGAGTAAAATTCTTTATCAGGTACAAATAAATATCTTGAGTTTCATCCATGTCCTTCTCCAAAGTCAAGCAAATTATCATACAAACAGGACTATAAAGTTTATATTTATTTGGCCTCTGAAATAACCTTATAATTTTTAACCTGCTGGAATATTATCTCCAAGGGAATTTAGATTAATTGGTAGAATTAAAAGAGGAAATAATGAATGGCGAAATGTTGTCAGCACCGTTTGTTGGCTTGGTGCTCTGGATATAAAGAAAGCCATTTACCCATGTAGCACTTCCCAGGCTCCTTGAGAACGGAGACAAGGAGACACCCCACCAGAAGGCTGCCTGCCATTGCTGTCTCTGATTTGCAGAGGACAAAGATAGTTCAACAATTTCCCAAACACTGAGCTCCTTGAGGTGTAAAATATAGAAATAGTATCTGCCAGCGGCAGAGCCCTCTCCTCGGTCAACTGTGAAATCTGTGTTAGCCGTGAAGATCTGGGGGACGCTTCCAGATGTTAGTGCATGGGAAATGTCTATGGCTAATGTTTCTCTGTTGGTGAAGAAAGGGGCCACCATGTGCGTGATTGTATTTGTCCAGGTGTATGTGCATAGAAAGACCAGAGAACAAACTCTTATGTCATTCCTCAGGTACCGCTCATAATGCTTTTTGAGACAGGGTCTCTCACTGCCCTAAAATTAACCAGTTAGACTAATCTGGCTGTCCAGTAAAGCCAAGCCATTGATCTGCCTCTGCTTTCCAAGAGCTGGGATTACGAGCATGCACCACCACTCCTAGATTTCGTAGGTGACATTGGGAGATTGAACTCAGGTTCCCACACATGCAGGCCAGTACTCTACCATTGAGCAAGCTCCCTGATGCTTGCTATACCACAGAAATTCATCGCTAATTCATGTACTGTAACAATACATATAGCAACAACAGTAAGAGTAAAAGTCTAGGAGAAAAGTTTGTGTTGTGTCCACCTCTACTGAACTCTGTTCCAGAAGATGAATCTCCTTCTTATGATGACAAGTTTGAAGCAGGACCACAGTCTCTTAAGCCATGATCACTGGTAATATTGCATTTTGCCTTGAAAAATCCTCCAGCTTACTTTTCCAGACCAGCATATTAGTTTTCAATAATCATAGAGTTCCATAGACTTCATATTCCAGGTCATTCTGGATGGCAAAATACAAAGGCTTTGAAATACATGCTAGCATCTCCATTTGCATTTTCTGATAGCTAACAGGCTTTCTTATTTTTCAGTCATTGAATAACATTAAGACAGGCATTGGCAATATCCTTAAAATGGAGAGGTGCACTTTCAGTTTATATGGGCTCAGGGCTTTGCTTCTAAATAGTTCCTCTTTCCTGGTTCTGTCAAAATCTACACCAGTGTCCAGAAGGTTCTGATCCATTTCCTGAGTGAAATGAGGAAGTCCCTGTAAAAGTAGGACCAACCATCTCTCCGATTATCTCTGTTGTGACGTTTAGGGCTTTGATAGATTGTCAACCCCTTAGTAAACCTATAATTATTTGTTTAAAGAACATCGACTACTGACTGTTTAAATTTCCTCATTCCAGGCTTCTTATTTTTTATTTATTGAACATGAGTGAATGCTTTTCCTAAAAGAATGTATGTGCACCGCATGTAATCCTTGTGCTTTAAGACATCTGAAAGCTTTGTGCCCCCCGGAGCTATATATTTTGTTCTTAAAAAGATAGGAGCTGGGCAGCTGCGCATAGCTGAGCGGAGACTCGCGGAACACGTGTGACCAGGGCGGCGGGTGAACAGGCGGTGCAGCGGTGGTTTAATGGCACAGACACAGAAAATAGACATTAAGCTTTATTAAAGGGGAGAGGGAGAGGGAGAGGGAGGGAGGGAGAGAAGAGAGAGAGAGAGAGAGAGAGAGAGAGAGAGAGAGAGAGAGAGAGAGAGAGAGAGAGAGAGAGCGAGCGAGAGAGAGAGAGGGAGGGAGGGAGGGAGGGGGGGAGGGAGAGGGAGAGGGAGAGAGAGAGAGACAGGGGAAGAGAGGCAGAAGGGAAGCTGCCTCTCAGCTGATGGGGGAGGGAGTGGGCATGGCTTGTCTCTTAAAGGGACAGGGACCAAAACCATAACAATATACAGGTTGTGGGGTCTGGAAACTGAACAAGTAGCCTTTGAAAGAGCCAGAAGTGCTCTTGACTCATAAGCAACCAGTGCAGCCCTTCCTTATATTTTGAATGTAAATTTATTCACATTTCATGGAGAAAATTAGAGCCTCCTTTTGAATTTCTCTACCATGCATACTGAACAAGAATTTGCACAAACTGCCCCAGCTTCCCACAAGGGAAGCAGATATGACAACCCTCATATTGGCATCACACCTTAGTGCGCAGCCCTCTCTGAGCAGCAGCCACCATTCTCTCTCCAGGTAGGAATCACTTGGTATGCAATGGTAAACAGGAGGATAATCCTGTTCTGCTTAAAAGCTACTCACTGCTTTTACCTTATTTTCATTTCCTCCCGCCTTGTCAATAAACTCTCTTTCTTAACTATCTCTCTTTTTTAGTTCATATGCACATATTCAGAAAAAGTTTGAGTTCTTATACATACTTTCTTTCTTCCTGATATAGGAAGTTTTCATAGAGGAAGAATTTGCCTCTACTTAAGAAAGAAATTTTTCCCATTTTTCATTATGAATCCGCTAAGTATCTCAAATTTATTCCAGAAACAAATTTTACAAAATTATTACTATGCTCTTTTCTGCTGAACCCAAATATGCTTCAGAAATATAACATTTTCAAGATAAATAAAGCCATTGGCCACCTCTAACTGATGAATTGTCTCTATGTTCATCTCCTGTGTGTTAGTTCTCTGAATCCTTTGTGTTAGCTAACATCTTTAATTGCTATCTGTGTATCATGAAACTGTAGAGATTCTTTCTAAGTGACATGAACACAACACCTTCTACAAGCCACGTTCTTCAAGAACCAGTCTTGATGATACTTTGACTTGGACTTCTCACCTCTAGGATTATGAGAAAGGGATTTTATGTTGTTTGAGTCATCTAATCTGTGATCTGGAGTAGTTGACCCACAATGGCTAGGCTTAAGATTTTTGGGACTTCTTGTTTGGTTGGTTAATTGGGGTTTTGTTTGTTTGGTTGGTTGGTTTGGTTTTTCCTTTCTGAAGCTATAAAAACTGTACATATCCAGTAGAGATTGTTCTATAGAATTCAATCTTTTCCAAACTAGAGGCATATGGTGACATGTTCTTACCATGCTGACCAGCTCTGGTGATCACAGGCATAAGCCACTGGCATCCTGTAGCATCTTGTGTTGATAAATCATGATATTCAACTAGCTAGGTATACTATGACATTTTCAACTATTGATGAAGTATATAAGTTAACCATGTCAGGAATACCCGCATTTGTCATAGCATGAGACTCACATCAGTATCTGGTGCACCAAATTCAACCATGTAACAGCATTGTAGTGATCACAAACTGAATGCTTGTTAAAACGTAAATACATTAAATTTTAATGTTTCTCGTGTTTAAATATCATACAAATACAGACCCATGCTACTAACTCGATATGTAAACCAGAAATCTGGAATTCGTCGTGGATAGATTGAATTCCTGTAGACTATTTTTTACCCTATTTTGTTTATCAAATAGTGTTAATTTTACAAATATCACATCAACTCTCCTTTCCTATAATATTAATTATCACTGAAATATTTCAAGACCTTCTTGTCATCTCTTGTGTTGTTCTGTTGTAATCAATCCTTCACACTCGGCTAAAATGTGTTCCCAAATGCAAATTTTATGATGTCATCTCTTGCTATAAATTTTACAATGGCTATTCACCTACAAAATAAATCCCAAGTCTTCATTATGACATAAAATGCCCTCTATGACCCAGTGACAGCATTCAGCATCATCTGCCTTTTCCAATTTATACTGCCAACAATCCAAATCACAAGGGAGTTTTGAGTGTTTGACACTTCTTCCCCCTTGCCTTTTGGCTGCCTTCTGTTCTTTACCCACAAAATTCTGGTTTGTCCTTCAAAAGTGATATAAGAAACACTTGTGGAAATCCTTGCTAAATGCCAAAGGTAAGCCTGATTTAGGTTCCTTTCAAATGAGTGACAACCCAAAGCATTGAGTGAATGTCGATCACTTCTTGCATTAGACTACCAATAGATTCCATATCTGTGGGTATAAGTCATTAGTTATAGAGTCTTTGAAACAATATGTTAATAAATTCTAAAGGCCTAATATTAGTTCTGCTGCGCACCGTGCCCCCGTGTCTGCATTTGATGCGCTTTTACCCAGTTACTGAACTTCGGGCAAGGGGCTGGAGGTTAAAATACACAGACACACAAAGACAGAGAGACAGCGACATGGGTCATCCTTGAATTCCCCAAGAATGCCCCCTTTATTGTGGTCAGGGGCAGATTATATAGAGATAGCCACGCCCCAGCCAAACCCACCAGAAACCACTCTGCCATCAGAACTCCTGAAGGTCTCGTGCTCAGAACAGCTGTAGGCACTCAGATCAGTGGATTACAAGAAATTCAGGATCTGGGGTCTCACTGCTCCCAACAAGTTCAAAATTGCAAAGGATGTGAAAAATGTGTGAATGGGCAAGTGAATGAGTACATTTTGGAGCTTGTCAAATTCCATGTACAAAAGTGCAGTGTTAGTTGTGTTCTGAGCCTGAAAAAAATTTAGATGAATATTTTCACATACAATTCTAATCCTCACAGTTATTAGGTAATCACAACTCTTATGTAAAAAATGCATGGATACATCACAAAAGTTAATAGTGTATTAAATGGTATAGTCCTTATTAGATAAATGTATTTCAATATATCAGACGTGAATTAAGAAACAAGTAGAAATCTCGACAAATGATTTTCAGGAGAAGTACTGCATCTACAGTTCATGGTAAGCAGGCTCATTTTCTTATAATTTGTCCTTCCCCAGCATTTCTGATGATTTTAAAAAACAATGTCTTAAGTGCTTGCAAGTCCAATTATTGATGATACCGGGAGAAAAGTGAATAGAGGCATCCAAATAGCTACACTCCATGGAAGAACTGAGAATAGTTCCTTTCTCTAAAGAATTTGTGGGAAATAATCAGTTGTGTTGAAGGACAGCCCTGAATCCATAAAATCATAGTGGGTAAAATTGAGTCCTGATTAAATAAGCATTCTGTAAATCCACTGGGTAATTGCTTTGGGGAAAAAATCAAGTGAGTACATGATTACAGTAAGTTGAAAACTTGTTCGTGTCTCAGAGATCCTAGCAGTGTTCATGCTGTTAAGGTTTAAGCACAGGAACTGACTCTTGCAGTCTTTGGAACTCAATAAAGGCCAGATTCAAAGGAGAAAGGGTGGCAGAACTTAAAGTAGATCCATTAGAGACAGTGCTACCAAGAAAACAACTGTAGGAAGAAACACAAACACTTCCATGACTGGCTTTCAGGGCCCTAGGAATACTTACGCAGCTTGGAATAAATCAGTTCCACTGAAGAATCAACTGATATGCCCAGAAATTGAAATTCATGAGAACCAGAGAAGAATAAGTAAGGTGCCCAAAAGACTCCATATTCAGTAACTGTGAAACAGTGAAGACTAGAGGTGAATCTGATGTTGAGTGTCCAGAACACCTACCCACACACAGAAGTATGAATAAATAAGGAATGCTAAACAGAGGTTATATTAAATTCTAAAATTTAAAATATATAGAAGATGGAACATAGGACCCCTTTCTCCCAGAGTCAAATAGCACATGAACCAGATGAAGTCAGTCCATTTCAGGGGCAACAACTTCCTCCATTAAATGTTGTTCGTAAAGTGTTGATTTTTGCATTCAATGTGCTATGACACTCCAAAGCTAGCCTCTATGCAAAGATTCTGCAATATCCACAAATTACTTAATTCCCAAATTTTATAACGCAGGCTTAAGGCTTAAAAGACTGAAGCTGTTTCCAGGTCAGTAAACTTAGGTATAGCATGTGTTATTTTCAGATTCATGGAACTAATCAGCAGTCCATATAGATTGATCAGTGTTCCATCTTAATCCTTTATTAAAAACATAATCATTATTAGAAACATAATCATTAGTTTGCGGGGCATTTTTGTTGAACTGTCAGTGTGAAGGGGGGCTTTTATGACTTGAAACCAAGGCTGAGCTTCCATTCCATTTTTTTGAGATAATAAGTCTTATCAGAACAGAACACATGCCCTGTGTTACATTTAAACTTCATTGCGATTCTTGCATATTAACTCTGATTGTTAGGGCGATCCAACACATCGTTTCTCTTCCGAACTAGCATAAGAATGTGTCATACATTCTCAGTCCTCTGCAAGCCTCCAATGACAGATGATTCACAACCATAAAACGTGAACTGTGCTGTTTAGCTTTCTGTCAACTTTATACAAGCTAGGGTCATCTGGGAAGAGGGAGCCTCGACTGAGAAAATGCTTTCATCGGCTTGACCTATAGACAAGTCTGTGAGGCATTTCGCAGAGTGATGTACGGGAGTCCTACCCAATGTGGGTGGACTCTTAGGCAGAAGGTCTTGGGTCGTATGAGATGGCAGTCAGAGCAAGACAGGGGAGTAATCTGGTAAGTATTCTTCCACCAGAGCCTCTGCTTCAGCTCCTACCTCCAGGCTCCTACCTTGATTTCCCTCCATGATAGGCTATAAACTAAAAGTAATCCCCCTAGGCTACTTTTGATTGTGGTCTTTATTACAGCAATATAAACCTAACAAAGACATGCAGAGTTTATTCCCCGCCACTGTTCTCCTCTACATGTAGTTATATACACTCTTTGTTGATAACTTTTATGCTCTAGAGAGAGAAGTTATCACTCAATAAGGACCGACAGAATTTATCCAATATTTGAATGTGTTTTCATTCATATTAAAACTTCTGACACTTAACCTATTTACATATAGCTTTAGAGTTATACGTGTAAGGTAATAGTGCTTACTAAAATATTTATATTGTCCTTACATATTAAACCCTTTGGAGCACTCTGTGTGGCAACAAATACACACAGACACCATGACGAGGCAGTTAGGCAGCTTATATAAACAGTGGCATTTCCATATCGTATAGATTTTCATTGTGTGTAAATTATTCCATCTGGTAGCCTACCCTGAGGCATCGTTTTATCACCCTGCTTGTCCCTTAAAGTTTCTTGAGATTTTTATTGAAAGAAACAATGAAAATGCTAATTAGTTATATTTTTCATCATAATCCTGTTTTATACCAAGGATCTTTCTCCTTTTTCATTCCTGATACTAGACTTCCAGTGAGTTTCATTGCCCCAAAGCTATCATGTTTCCACTTTTAATATTGTTTTCTCTTCAAAGGCTTTAATAACTACTTTTTAATGGATTTTGTTTCCCTCAGAGGCAGGCGTTTTTGAGAATTCAGTTTATATGGGGACAGGATTAGAAACTTCCGTATGGCATTGGGAATTTCTCTCCTTGGAAAATTAAAATGCCTTAATCTTTTGACTGAGAGGAACTGAATGATTCCTTTTTAAATGAGACACTTGGGATTTGAAAGGGACCACAAAAGAAGACAGTCATGCATGTATTTAAATTCACAGACAGAATATAATATTTTCTGCACGAAAATACAGTAATTCTCTTTTTGTCCCCAAACCTGGCCTAAAATGTGATCTTTTTAATCAAGCAATTAAATGGCAGCACTACTGTTCTAATGAAAATAATCATGGAACCCAAGTCACACACTGTCCTTTCTAAACAGAAAAAAATTTTAAAAGACCTTGACAATTTTTCCTCTTCTCTGGTTCCTTTAGTCATGAAAAGTCTATTTCTCAACTGAATTAAATATTGCTAAATTCAATACAGAAAAGAACTTTCATTTAGTCAGTTTCTCATTTAAATATACATTGCTCATGTCCCCAGTACTTGCACTGGATGATGGAAAGACGCAAAGACTCAGCTATTCATACATAATGCAGTTATTGATAGAATGGGGGAAGGAGGAGGCTGGCCGGACAGTGTGTAGACTCCCCGTACAGGTAGATAAGGGAAATAAAAGTGGAAATGGCATTGGCTGGAGACATGACTGATTTGCATAAGAATAGTCTCTCCTACAGGTCAATTTAAGAAGGCAGGAACCCACCAATACCAGAAAGGACGGGCTTCCTCTGCTAAACTTTCACCACCCAAAAAGTAGCTAAGAAGGACACCTGCTAGAATTTGGGAGTGAAAGAATTATGGTACCGTCCTCCTTCCAGGCTGGCTGGGAAGGCAGTCTCTATGTAAAGGGACACCCTTCTTCCCTTCCTGGAAATTCACCAATATTTCTCATGTGTGTCCCACATCCTGCCTTGTGTTAGTTATGAACGTGTGCTTATTGGACTACACATAGCAGATACTTCTGACTTTTCACCTTATAAAAACACATTCCTGAAACAATGCAAGTATCTTACCTCACAACAGAAAACACAACTTACACTTAGTAAATGAGTTAAATAAAATTGCAAGGCAAAAAAATAGCACCTGTTAAATGCCACATGGATGGTATCCTGGGTCAAATGTCACATTTAAGGTCTTTGCTAGCCAACTGGGTCATCTTATTCCCCTAGCCTGACCATTATCACCCCTGACTACTCACTCAACTTCAAATAAGAAAGTCTTACTGCTGTATTTTACTATATTAAATGTTAATATATATGGTCAGCCTAGTTAAGTAATATGTCCAATACTAATCCTTGAAAGACTTGGATTTTCCACTGCTATAAAATCCTGTTATTAGAATTTTCCTGACATACATTTGCCTGACTCTGTATAGATTTGCTGAATAAAGAACAGAAATGGCAAAGTTGTTTCAGGAACTAATGAGGCACTTAAGTTTAGAAGAGTTGGATTTAAAACATCCAGATACATTTTTTTAATATTTTTATATTTTTATTATTAAAAATTTCCACCTCCTCCCCACCTCCCATTTACCTCCCCCTCCCTTAGATCCCCTCCCCCTCCCTTGCCAGTCCAAGGAGCAGTCAGGGTTCCCTGCCCTGCGGGAAGTCCAAGGTCCAACCCACTCCATCTAGGTCCAGGAAGGTGCGCATCTAAACAGACTAGGCTCCCCAAAAGCCAGTACATGCGGTAGGATCAAAACCCAGTGCCATTGTTCTTGGCTTCTCAGTCAGCCTTCATTGTCTGACATGTTCAGAGAATCCAGTTTGATCCCACGTTTTTTTCAGTCAAGGTAGGGCTGGCCTTGGTGAGCTCCCATTAGACCAGGCCCGCAGACTCAGTGGGTGGGCCTCGTGGTTTTGACTTCCTTGCTCATGTTCTCCCTCCTTCAGCTCCTCATTTGGGCCTTGAGAGCTCAGTCCTGCACTCCAGTGTGGGTCTCTGTCTCTATCTCCATCCATTGCCCGATGAAGTTTCTATGGTGATATGCAAGATATTCATCAGTATGACTATAGGATGGGGCCATTTCAGGCTCCCTCTCCTCAGCTGCCCAAGGAACTAGCTGTGGACATCTCCATAGATACCTGGGACCCCCTCTAGAGTGAAGTCTCTTGCTAGCCCTAAAATGGCTCCCTTAATTAAGATATCGTCTTCCCTGCACCCCTATCCACTCTTCCTCCATCCCAACCATCCCATTCCCCCAGGGTCACCCCATCCTCCCCTCCTCCCTTTTCTATCCACATCTCCCCATCACCCCTTACCGCCACCCAGCTCCCACCCCCAAGAACCCAATTTTTGCCTGGCAATCTAGTCTACTTCCAATATTCAGGAGGATAACTATGTGTTTTCCTTTGGGTTCACCTTCTTATTTAGCTTCTCTAGGATCTGGAATTATAGGCTCACTGACCTTTATTTCTGTCTAGAATCCACAGATGAGTGAGTACATCCCATGTTCATCCTTTTGGGTCTGGGTTACCTCACTCAGAATAGTGTTTTCTATTTCCATCCATTTGCATGCAAAGTTCAAGATGTCATTGTTTTTTACCGCTGAGTAGTACTCTAATGTGTATATATTCCATACTTTCTGTATCCATTCTTCCACTGAAGGACATCTACGTTGTTTCCAGGTTCTGGCTATTACAAATAATGCTGCTATGAACATAGTTGAACAAATGCTTTTGTAGTATGATAGGGCATCTCTTGGGTATATTCCCAGGAGTGGTATTCCTGGATCCTGGGGTAGGTTGATTCTGAATTTCCTGAGAAACCTCCACACTAATTTCCAAAGTGGTTGCACAAGTTTGCATTCCCACCAGCAGTGGATGAGTGTACCCCTTACTCCACATCCTCACCAGCAAAGGCTATCATTAGTGTTTTTTATTTTAGCCAATCTGACAGGTGTAAGATGGTATCTCAATGTTGTTTTGATTTGCATTTCCCTGATCACTAAGGAGATTGAGCATGACCTTAAGTGTCTTTTGGCCATTTGAACTTCTGTTGCGAATTCTCTGTTCAGTTCAGTGCCCCACTTTTTAATTGGGTTAATTAGCATTTTAAAGTCTAGTTTCCTGAGTTCTTTATATATTTTGGAGATCAGACCTTTGTTGTGGGTTTGGTGAAGATCTTCTCCCAGTCAGTAGGTAGCCCTTTTGTCTTAATGACAGTGTCCTTTGCTTTACAGAAGCTTCTCAGTTTCAGGAGGTCCCATTTATTCATTGTTGCCCTTAATGCCTGTGCTGCTGGGGTTGTACATAGGAAGTGGCCTCCTGTGCCCATGTGTTGTAGAGTACTTCCCACTTTCATCCAGATACATTTAATTAATACTCAACTTAAATTTTATATAAATTGAGTGTAAAGCTTCAGTATCACTAATTTACAAAGACTAGATCAAAAGAAGTGGGTCCCCTATGCTCTTCCAATGCCTATATGACTTGGTAAAGTTGTACAGCATATTGGAGCAAGTGTTGAACTCTTAAGTCCACAGTAGTTAGCACTCTACCACATAATTTTATAGCTCACATTCAGGACTGTGATTATTGTATAGCTTTTTCAACAATTTATTCCTGCATATTTGCATCCTTCATGCATATAAACAAATAGTCCTCCAAAGAAGACTCATTGCAAATGGCATTTGGGAAGGATGCAGGATATGCATTCTGAGCATGGGTTAGCAGCAGGAGTCCCGTATCTCTGAGCTGTGAACTTCACAGTTCCCTTCTTCATGGATCAGGTATGGGCAGAGATGATTGTGCTCCAGCTGCAAAGCTTCCAGGTTCTTTGTTTGTGTGAAAGCCTTTGCTAGAGGGATGAGAAAGATGAGAGAAGCGGCTGTATTATTCCTTAAAGACACTGAAATCTGCCGGGCGGTGGTGGCGCACGCCTTTAATCCCAGCACTCGGGAGGCAGAGGCAGGAGGATCTCTGTGAGTTCAAGGCCAGCCTGGTCTACAAGAGCTAGTTCCAGGACAGGCTCTAAAACTACAGTGAAACCCTGTCTCAAAAAACCAAAAAAAAAAAAAAAAAAGACACTGAAATCTAAAACTGCTCTTCACCTACACCAAGATCCAGCGAGATTTCAAAGTAAACACTAAAGTATTTAAAATGCACATAACTAGCATCTGCTTCTAGGAAACGTCGAAACAATCATTATGATTTTAGAAAAAAAAGAAAGTTGCTAAACGTAAGTGAATTGGGGGTTTCAAATTTCCTGCCCATTGTCGAATCATTATTTACGTTTTTGTTGTTGAATGTCAAGGATCCAGTTCATCAACTGAATTTCTAAGAAAACACAGGGAGGATGTGAATATTAGCTTTGTAGCAGAAACTGAGGATTTCTTAAGGACTCTTTTTAAGATCATATGGGAAATACCTTTTCCTGAATGTCCGCATGAAAGGTATTTCAGTTTAGAATAACATAATTAGGGTGATTAAGAAGCTGGCAGTAACTGGAGACCATTAAATGAAATTTCTCAAAAAAACACAATTAAACTTCGGTAATAGTACAATAGAAAGGATACTACATTAAAACAAATGATAAACTCCTACATGATATGCTGGATATAAATTACTTTAATTATAGGTTATTGTCTCATTTTTTTAATAAGACAATCTCGGGCACCACCACAACATGTATTCCCATAACTTGAAGCTATTCATTCATCAGTGCAGTAGTAATTTTCCTCTGCTTTCCTTTCTCCAAGCTAAAGCATGCAAATATAGCATAACAAAATTTCTTTGTTTCTTCTTAATGAATATTGTTTTCATTATACAAATTATCCCCTTCATGTATAGAGGAAAAATGCTAGCAAATATTACTTCAGTAATAAATTGATTACTTCTCATGATAAATTACATATATCATTAAGACATTTGAAAATTAATAATCAGCATATTAAAGATATTATTAATGGTATATTTTTTTAACTCATGGAATAGAGAGTAAATTGGAATCCACGGCTGTGGACAGAAAACAAATATAAAATCTGTTAAAATTCCAGAAGCCTACTGTTATTCTATAGGGCTAGCACACACAGGCACATATAGAGATTATAAATCTATACAATATGGATGAAAATTCTAGTGTGACAATAAAAAATTATTAAGCTTTCCTCTATCAGACAAAATAATTGGTACTATTTATTAGCCATTTCGTAATTATTGATAGGCATGATCTATTTTTATAATAACAGTATACAGTCTAAGCAGAAATACCTTGAAAGGGAAGCAATGGATCAATATATTTGAATGGGGGTCATGGTTATATATCAGCTGAGAACTTAGCTGTCTGTAGCCATGTGAAGTTCGAAGCACTTAATACATAGTTGTAGTCTCCCTTAAGAACTATGGGGTTGCCCGGTGGTATGATTTTTCTCAGAAGCTTAATGTTTACCCCATGTTTTCATTCTGACATGATTTGTTATTCTGATGATAGTCTACCTTTGGCTCTTCAAATGCTCATAGCAGATGTAAGTATGTTTTCATAGGAGCAGTGTCTAAGTGAGTCAAAGAAGATGAGTCAGCCCATGTGTCTGAGACCTCGAGCAGATTCCTCAGCTATCCTGTTGGTGAAAAGTGTTTGGCTTGGCCATTCTCTACCCCAGCCCTTGGCAAAGACAGGAGGATAGGCATGGATGACTCGGACAGCATATCGGTTTTCCTCATGGAACGCTTCAGGTCACACTTTTTCCAAAAAGGGGGGAGATTGTTTTGTACGTGAAATTCTGAGAGAGAGAGAGAGAGAGAGAGAGAGAGAGAGAGAGAGAGAGAGAGAGAGAGAGAGAGAGGGAGAGGGAGAGGGAGAGGAGAGAGAGAGGAGAGGGAGAGGGAGAGGGAGAGAGAGAGAGAGAGAGAGAGAGAGAGAAAGAGAGAGAGAGAGAGAGAGAGGGAGCAATTCTGGGAAGAGAAAACGTCAATATCTGCCAGAAAAAAAAAAAGCACTACGAGTGAAAATGTCACCTGAAAACACCAATCAAATTTTTACTCACAGCCAAAGCTGAAAGCCAAGAGGCTAAGTGAGGAACTGGTCCCCTCCCCCAGATGATGAGAAAAGTGCTTCGTATTGAATACAAGCGTATTTCCTGCCCTCAATTAATCATTGATGGAGAAAGGGTCCCATGCATTTTGCTTGACTTTCTCTAAAGCAGGCACTGCAAGCTGACTAGTTGGCATCTCTCAGTCAAATCAGCATGAGAAAGAGGAGTGTCCAGGAGGCCCAAAGTGCTGGAAGACATCAGTGGCACACAGAAGGTTTCTAGCCTCTGAAAAATAACAATTACTCGGAGAGATGCTGAAAGTCTTTGTGTAGTTGGTTTAGCAAAAAGACTACTCGACACTACTCAATAAAAGAAAAACTACTTAAAGGCCTAAATTGTTGTATTACTGAAACTTAAGGTGTGTGCAATTTCAATATGTAAAATATGGTAAAGATACTCTATGATTAGAGAGAAAAAATTATTAAGGTTCATGATATTTTAAGATAGTGTCACAATTAATGACTAGATCAGATTAATAAATTAGGGGGAAAGACAACTATGATACAGTAACCAATAAAACAGATGAAACTCCCCTATAAAGCCTTAAGAATGATATGAAATGAGAAGTTGTAATAGCTTTTCAGAGATTCGGGTGGTTGGTGGTGATTCAGCTCACCACAGATGAAGTCATGGAAGGGCGGGGTCATCAGAGATTCTGCCACTGCGGTTTCCATGGAGAAGCCTTGTTCCTTTACCTCCCTTTTTGTGATTTTTCTGGCTTCCAGCTTGAACCACTGGGATAATAGGTGCCATCTCCAAATAGAGCCTTTAGTTAGTGAAATAGTTATAATAAGAAAATGGAGGGTTTGATCATCCCCTGACAGCAACAGGGATGGTGCTGATTACATGGAAACTTCTGCCATTAAAAAAAAAAAAAAAAAAAAAGCCAGTTCATACAAAAGACTGAACTCTTTCTGCTGGCTAGCTAGGAGTAGCCTTATTCCTGAGACTTTCAAATAGAGAAAATCCATCTTTGCTAAAATACGCCCGTGTGTATAATCCCTAACTTGTGAAATTCAAGTCGGCGTACTGTATTTCAGTGCCTTGGGCCTTATGGCTTAAGCAGCTATGTGTAAACAGAAGTTATTTTCAAGAGACAAAGATTCATGAAGAGAAAAACGTTATAGGATGCACTTCCAGAAGGTTATAATACAGTATGTAACTTTGCTTCTCAGTTCTTGATCACTGTAGCAAATTGGCTAATATTTTTCAATATTAATATGAAGAAGTTAGAGGATTTTGTAACACAGGCCTACTTTAGATCATAGGAAAGTTAATATTCTCTGACTTTACCTTAAGGGTCTCTCAGTTGTTCCTTTTAGGGACTCTCTAGCACAGTTTACAGCTCAGAAGATGTTTATAGCAAGACCCACAAATAACCACATGGATGAGTACGGGTAAAGGTAGAGACTGTATCCCTCGATTAAAACTAGGAGGAAGACACAGCTCCCTCCTTCTCCACCCTTACACACTGGGTTGTTATTAACTGAAGTTATGGAAAACCTAAGTCTATGACATAGTCCTACATATTTTTCAGTCAGTAGATCTGTCAGAAGTTAATGACATCACAACACGAGTCTGTTCAAGTCACCACAGATGTCTTCTTCTTGATGATGCTCAAAGTGGTTTCTCTGTGGTTCAGGAAAAGCCCTGTAGCAAATAAGTTCTTATAATATACTAGCTTTTCCAGTATCAAGAGATAGAATTTGGTCTACTGCGATAAAAACTGGATCACAAAGCTTAAGGTACAAATATTCAAATTTAAATGTGGCCAACAAATGTCCTGTGAGCTATTGGTCATTTACAAATCTGGTTTCAGTGAACATAACACTGCCAATTTGCTTCTGCATTTTCATTAATTACCTTTTTATGGCAAAACTTTATAAATCTCAACAGGACATTAAGTGACTGAAAATCATACCCATCTGTCCCCCCAACACAAGTACACCCAAGAGAAGAAGGTCAGTACTAACCTTCCCTGTGGTAAAAACATATTATTCTCTATGTAGCCTGGGAAATCTTTTTGTCAAATATGCTTGCACATCTGGGTCCCTACATAAGAATATCTGGTCTCTAATGCAAAATTGAATATATATTCAATTTGTTTTTAGGTGTTTGCTATTATAAAAAATGCTGCAGAAATCAGATCATGGGCATCCCAGTTTCCAAAATTAAAAAGATAAAACCCTGCCAACTACAGAAATATAGATGAATCGAGATGGTACTAGAGTAAATGAAATAAGCAATACCTAGAAGGAAAAATACTAAATGATTCCACTTAAAAGAAGTCTCAAAAATAGTCATACTCAAAGAAGCCTAATGTAGAAAACACAAGTTAGTGTCAGAGGGTTGGGGTGTTTAATAGTTACACGGTCAAAGCTGTACAAGACAAATGAATCCTCTGATGTACAGCAGAGTATGTATAGATTTCAGTACTTGTAACATGATTGGACATGTCAAGACTTAAGAGTATATCATATGCTAAGTATTCCTGATACAACTGAAATATGTAAACTACAATAAACAATATTATATGTAGGGTGTTAGATACATTAAGGCCAGAGAATTACATAATTTTCATAGAAATTCTGCTCTGGACCAGGGATCCACAATTTTGTTTTGTTGGTGGTAGTGGGGATGGTTTTTGTTGCTGTTGTTGTTTGGTTTGGTTTGGTTTGGTTTGGCTTTTTGTTCTTTTTGTTTTTCTGAAAAGCACTAGATGGCAAATTCTTTCATCTTTGTAAGCCAAATGGATGCTGTAAACACCACTCTGCTCTGCTGCAATACCAGAAAAGCAACTGGAAAACAGACAACAAATGAACAAAATTTTTGAGTCTGAATAAAACTTTATTTATAGATACTGTATTTAAATTCATTCCATTATTCTGTGTCTGTCATTTTAAAATGTGTAAGCCATTTTTGTTTCAAATCTCACAAAAAAATGTGGCAAGCAATGTTACTAAAGTTCCCACACTCTGCTGTGTAGAGATATCCACTGGTTGAGTTTCTGGAGGAAGTGAAGCTCCCCTCACCAGTTTGAAGATGTGCTTGCTTGAAATGAGAAAAACGCCTTGGCTTGTCAATCCTTTCTAGGATTTTTCCCACACTCCAGTTTTTATCTACAACATAATCCTCAAGGGGAAATTATTCTGAAGAATACTCTACCTTGCTTGTAAATACAAACATAGAAGTATATATGCCTCTCTAAAAGAATGACAGTATCTCTCTGTCCTCATTTGAAGATCTTCAGAAGGACCTGCATAAATCCAAGAACAGGGAAGGGAAGCCTTACTTCTTATATCCTATTATATCAAACTCTAAGACTGGGGAATAGAGAAATTGAACAATTATGTATAGTTAACAATACCGTATTCAGTGCCTGAAATTTAGAATAGATCTCATGGTTAGCATTGCTGCCACAATACAAGCAGTTAAATGAGGTAAATGATAATGTTGGTGGGGCAAGTAGGTAATGGATTAAAATCCAGTCTTTAGATAGCCATCCTCTCTTTCAAATGCCCCACTCTTAGTTGTGTGATGTTTCGGGGGCTTTAGAAATGTCTATAACAAATTATGAATCATCTGGCTCATGAGGAACAGGTCTATGGTCCATAAAGTACACAGAAGTAAACCTAACCCACACATTCACTTGTAGTATAGCCTTACATTTTCATTGCAGAACAAGAAAAAATGCAACAGAAGGTCCAAAAATAAAAATATTCAACAGACAAAATACAGAATACAAGGGAATATTGGCAGTGTTTTCCTTTCCTTTACTATCAACTTTGAATCACAGTGAATTATACCACAGAATAATTTTTATTTTTTCAAATATGCCTTAGATATACATATTGAAAGGAAGGAGTGTAAACTGTGGTTAGGATGCAAAATGAATCAAAAAGATAAATATATTAAAATATATGTATACTTGTATTTGAACTGAAGTGTTTCTAGTTCAATAGTCTGATTCTGTAGGTCAGTTCATTCTGTTCACAAAGAAAGAGACCAATGTCAGCATGTATACAATTTAGATCTAATGTTTACTTGAAATATGCAAGGAGCAAAGCCATAAAATTTATGGTGTGGGTTGCCCTTCAATTTATTTTGAAATCGATACTGTGGTTCAGTAATTATGATTTATGTGCAAGCTTGGTTAGAACTATTATTCTTTTCTCTAAACCTATATGTACAGTGTACTTTAACCTGCAATGATACATACTGTCATTGTACTGTGGAACCACGTGGGTAAGTTGGTTTTCTCCTACATAAACCCATGTTTTCCTCATCTTAGGAAACACACACTACATACTACAGAGATACGAAAACTGGGTATAAAATGCTGTATTTTTGTCTTGACAGTATTTCCATCAAGTACTTCCCCAGAACACACTTTTGAGAAGCAGCAGGATCCTAGACCCTCTAGACTAACATTGGTAGGGGAAAGAGCTTCCAGGTCATGCATCAGTGGCTGCTTCAATGCCCTGCTCACCGTCTGGGCAGGATGCGGACAGGTGCTTGTCACATCAATGAAGTTGCTTACCACTGGGCCTCTGATCTGGTCCTTACGGCCTGGTAAATGACAGCACAAATATTTTAAGTGGTTCTTTTATTTTAAATTATTTCTTTTCAAATGATAATTATTATTTAAAGCTAGAGATACGTATTTATTGTCACTAATGTGACTTAGTGACTTATAGAACCTTCAGAGTTTTTATGAATGGTAGAAATGTATCAGTGGGCTATAAAAGAAAGGAAGGTGAAGATAGGTAAACTTGTAAAGCAAATTTTCTCAAATAGTGATACTATCTAGGAAAGGAGTAGGATAGGAGCTGGCCGAAGAAGAAAGAGCCATTAAGAGAAGTTCTGTCTGCTTTTCTGTCAGTTTCTTTGGACGATGGTAGGAGATATAGCATGTGTCTTGTGTATTATAGGCAGGTCGTCTCCTAGAGCAACCAAGGTCACCATGGCTGGATAATATACACCTGGGGTGGCATCTAAAGGAACGAACAGTCCTTGGCTATTGTGCCTTGTCTATCAATTGACTCCATATTTTCTATTAAAATTGTTTTCTGTAGTTATTTTCCCCATGTTTAACAGTCAGATAGTCACTTGCTATGACAATGAAAGACATACTAGACGATGTTTATGTAGCAAATGCAATGGATGGAGTTAAGTTCCGCAGCCTTGGCAGACAAAGTGAGCAAGGAAGAGAGGTCCCCAGGCACAATCCTTTCATAACAAGTCCTCGCACCCCAGACCTCAGGGCTCCCTGCAAGCATCCATCCCTTCTAGGATTAACAAGAAAAGAATTATTATCCAATAAGAGAGTGTCTTGCTGTTTGAGACTGCTGATTTCTGGCACTTCCTGGCAAGGGTCTTATGTAGATGGAACGTGGAACTTCTTTATTTGCTGCAAACCACAGGGCTTGAGAGAGGCTTCAGCCCCCACAGGGCATTGCACACTGGGCTGCTGCCTTGACTCCATTCATTACTGTGAAACTCCTATGGGGGAAGAAGCTTTATTTTCCGTGCAGTGGTTGTAATGTGATTGAACTTAAGAGTTTCTGGGTAACACGCAGTTTTAAACAGCAAAGTACATCCCTACACACAGGAACAAAGGAAATCCTATTCACTTAATCAAAGGACGGCTAAATCTCACAGTCTACAAAAAATGCTCTATGCACACAGGCAAACACACACACACATACACACGCACACATATACACACGCACATGCATGCATGCACATGGATAACAAAGGTATAGCATTAAACCATAATATAGAAATAAGGTTGTAATAATATCTCTTACTCAGCTTCATGATTCTGAGGATCTCAGAACACCAAAGTACCAACATTCATATATTTTCAGATTCAATCCACAAGTATATAAATATTTCCATTAATTTCTGCAGTGCAGTTTATGTTTCTGCTTGTACTAATGGAAAAGTGGGGTTATTAATACTCCTGTCATTCACCCTTACAGCACCATGTGCTTCTCCTGTATGTTTAGCAGTAGCAATTTTTATACCCACTTATGTTCCATTTTGATTAATGTTTGTCTGCCGTATTTGACAGTTAGTTCGTGAGGGCAGAGATCATTCATTCCCCCGTAAGGTACTATTTCAACCTTAATCCCAGTATAGTACCTTGCAAATTAAAAGTGATTTTTTATGTTTATAAATAAATAATGAATAAAAATGAGGAAGCACAAAGGGAGAAAAAGTAGGGACGGGACAAAGGAATGAAGCAAATTAGTTTCCGATGCATTGCGACTACAGAGCAAGCTCTGTGTTTACTATTTCGTATGTGCTATGTCAATTAATCTCAGCCAAAAATAATCATTTTGTTTTATAGAAGTTGAAATAGAGTTGGGGAGATCAGAGTCATATTACTGGATAGTAGCAGGAGAGCAGTCTCATTCTTTGGTGCATGTGTCCCTGTGATTTGTATTCGACTGAGGTAGTAAACTCCTACAGCAAGGCAATCTTTGGTGTGTTTGTCCCTTTGATTTCTGCTATACTGAGGCAGTAGAATCTTACAGCAAGGCAATAAAGAGAAGCAACACAGCAGCAAAATGCCAGAAAAGAGAAGAAAATGTGTGATCATGCAAAAATGAGGGAAAACAAGACAGGTTTGTTAGTGCATACCTATAATCTTAGAACTTCGGAGGAGGAGGCAGGCGTTCAAGGCAAGCCTGGACTACATAGTGGGTTTGAGGACAGCATGAACCATGTTTGATCTCTCTCAGAAAGAGTGATAAGCACCTTCCCTATCCACCTTGTAATACTGGACTTAGAATCAACTCATGGCAGCTTAAATACAGTTTTGCCTGCAGACTGGTAAAATAATGTATTTTCCAAAACCTTGAAAACTTTTCTCTGTTTTCTGCCTGCATGTTTCGATAGGGTGTGCTCATCTCAACTGGATATTTTAGTTAATAAGTGTTCCTCATGTCCTGAATATGTCCTTAAGTATAGACAGCCTTTAAAAAGCATGGACATTAAACATGTCACCTGTGTCTAATTACCAGGCGAAAGCCATACATGAAAAGCCATACATGAATAATTATAACTTGGCGCTTGTTTCTTTCATTGGAAACCATGACACATGATATAATTTAGAAGACAACTCTGTCTTCTTATATGAACCAAGCCATACAAAATAACAAAGTCAATTTAAGCTTCTCTTCATCCCAATAGAACTATAGAAACATTCCCTAAAATAATACGGCATGGCCTCCTATTATAAAAAATACAAAATCTAGAAAGAATTACAAGCACTATTGCAGTTCTCTTTTATTTCGGCAATGCTTTCCATGATGAACTATAGTGCTCAGATATGTGTAACCCTGCTGTTCACTGGTTAAATAATTACTGTGGAAGGAAACCTGGGCCCTGAGCATCCCAGGAAGCTATGGGACTTTTCTGTCTGACCAAGGTAATCAGCGTTCCTGCATCCACTACCTGTGCAGTTAAGAAAACCAACTCATGTTGTATTCTGTTTCTCTACATTTAAGATTTTATTTCAAGCTAATATATGTATTGTACTTGATTATTAAAGTTAAATTTGATTCCCATCTACCAAACCACAATAGTAACACCTCCCCATTCGCCCCTGCCCCCACACACACATATACCTTTTAGTGCTTGATGTAAATTGATTGGACGATCCTTACTTTCAGCAAAGCCTCCAGGTTTTGGGGGGACTTAGCTCCTACCCTGCCATTGAGTACACCATGATGCTAAAAACACAACAAAGCACAATTTTTGTTTTATGATGATCAAAAATTTTTAAATCAACTCAAATTATATATATATATATATGAATATGTGTGTATGTCAGAAGTTTCCACTTGAATGAAAAAATCTATATCATTTACAGAAAAAAAATTGTGATTCTCCTCAGTTATAAGAACAAAGTTTTACAGTGCCATGTATTCTAAATTTGATATTTTATGTTTACTCTGCTGAGGAGTCTCTGAGGTTTCTCATATTAGGCATTGGCATATCTTAGGAAAGACCCAATTGATATAGCCATATTCTCTCTCTCTCTCTCTCTCTCTCTCTCTCTCTCTCTCTCTCTCTCTCTCTCTCTCTCTCTCTCTCTCTCTCTCTCTTTCTGTTGGTCTGCTGTATCATTCACTTGCTTTTTAAGAAACAAGCAAAGGACCAAAGAAACAAACAAGAAACAAAGAAAGAGATGTGAAATTTGGATGTGGATAGTTTCAATAATTCTCCAATATATGCTCCTTCCAATATGCTAATGCTGGAGAAAACAGCAAGTGCATATGCGAGCTTCAGATATTTAGATTGATGGTGATAATAGTGGTGGTGGCAATGATGACGATAACAGCAAATCATAGAAACTCAAGTATTTCACTTATACACTTAGCCTTCCCCTTCCCCGCCATCTGCTTCTGAAGACCTTGAGCATTTCCTTTTAGTAAAGCCCACGATGCTCTGAGACTAATCAGAAAACTTACGATATCTCAAAGTATACGTGCTCTGAGTGGTTTGCAGGCGGGAGGTCTTGACTGCGCTGCCATGAACTGATTCCAAAAAGAAATGCAAAGTTAAGTGCCATAAAATAAATCAAAGAATTAGCTGTCCCTCATACAGAAGGTACCCCTGGCTGGAGTCCCATGTCGCATAAATCCTTTTATTTGTCTTTATAGAAACGGTTCCTAGGAGCATCAAATATGGCAGCCACCCAGAGATATCATTGTCCCAGCAGCCTTTCTACTTCGTGAAGCTATCTGACACAAACATAATTTTTTATTGTTCAAATGTGATGTGTAGTTCTTTTTTATTTTGTGTTTTTCATTGATTGATTAATTTTTTCCCCAGCCCGATCACAGTTTCCCATCCCCACGCTGCTCTCTTCCCAGTCCCTTCCTCCAGCTCTCCCCACCCCCCCATTCCCCATTCCCCCTCTTCAGAGAAGAGCAGAGCTCCCATGTTTACCAGTGAGCCATGGCATATCAAGTTGCAGTACCACTAGGCACTTCTTCTCCTGTTAAAACTGGACAAGGCACCCAGTAGGAGCAAAGGGTCCCAAATCCAGGAAACAGAGTCAGAGACATCCCCTGCTCCCACCGTTAGAAGTCCCACAAGAAGACCAAGCTACACAACTATACCATATATGCAGAGGACCTAGGTCAGTCCCATGTAGGCTCTCTGGTTGATGGTTCAGTCTCTATATGAGCTGTATGAACCCACGTTAGTTGATTCTGTAGGTTTTATTGTGTTGTTCAGACATAATTTAAGTTACTGATTTTATTTTTTCATAGATAATCCAAGATAATGCTATTCTCTGTGGGGTTTATCGTCTATGGCTAGTAAACAGGTGAAAAGTCATTTCAGTATGCCGAAATACTGTTTTTTAAGAGCAAAGAATCAGCTAGAGAAAGCTGATAAATTATAATTTTATTGTGAGTGTGAAGTGCTTTGATTTTGGTTTTTAAGTGTCAGGTAAAATTTAAATAGAATTTCAAATGATAATTAGAAGATTGAGATGAGCCCTCCCAGATTTTATGCTGAGGAGTAGTGGCTGGACTGAGGGATGTTCCTTTGAATGTACACGCCATGGAGATGAAGGTTAGCCTCGGATGTCATTTCTTGGAAGCTGTGTACCTTCATTTTGGTGGTAAGATGCCTGTGATAAAATAAACCTAGTACCACATCCATAAAGTCCCAGTAATCCACCTGTCTACTTCTCCAGCACTGGGATAATGTGTCAATAGATTATGGGGATGAAGATCAGGTCTTCCTGATTGCAGCAAGAACTTTAACAACTGTGCTTGACCTGGAACTACATATATTCCTTTGATGGCAGCATTTTTCCATATTGCAACTGGCCATATTAAAAACCCATGTGGACAGAACCTAAATCCTCAATAATATGGCTTGATCAGTAAGTAGAATGAATATAGATTATCAAGCAAATGCAATTAGCTTCCTATTTTAAAAGCTAGATTTATGTTTATTTGTAAATAATGATGCTCTATATACTTTTATGACTCCCAAGATTGCTCTATTTTGTACAGATCATGTGTTACTGCTTTAGTGAAGATGTTATCATTTTTTACCCAAGAAGGGTTAAGGGGATCAATCCCCCCTAAGCACTGATAAAGGAGTGAGTTTGCATTCTAATTACAGATATTGTTTCTGCATTTCCTCCTTTACCATGTTATTACTATGAAGTAATCAGCAGATACCTTTTTTTGCAATGTGACTAATATTTTTCGCATTACTTAACTAAATGTTTTTCCAATGTTTATATTTTCAATGCAGTCTCTTAAAAAATATTTTCTTCTGTCTAGATGGGTAGAAGAATTCCCTTTTGATTTATCTGTGCATGAGTTGAAATTTACATTTTAATTATTTGCTTTAGAATCTAAAGTAGAATTTAAGGATATTTTAAAATTACCAAAATGCCTCATAAGAAAGAGCCCCTAGTTTACTATGTAGAAAAGGACTAACCACTTTTGTAGAGTATAAATTTTGGCGGGATACTTTAGTATGAGATCCATGTATGTGGCGATTCACAGATTATCCTTTAGAGGACTTCCATAAAAGTGTGAAATGTTTGAAAGGCAGACGAGGAAAATTCAGCAGCCTTACCCCTGTGGTAAAAATGCAAGGAAGTGAAAAGCTGAGATTAAAAAAAAAAAAAGCTCCGAGATATCGGGAAAACAACTAATAAAACTATAACTTACAACTAAAGAGGAGAGAGCCAGCCAGTAACTCTAAATTATAGTGATGGGATCGGAGGTAGAATAAGTGTTTTTAATGTCATTTATTAGCTGTTCTCAAACACAATTACGAAATGTTATAGGAAACCATAAAGAGCCTTTATTGCTTTCACAGTTGGGGCAACAGATTTTTGTGTGTCACTATGTTCGTTTTTGAAAGCTATCAGAACTAACTGTTTAGATAGCTGATGATTTTCATGACTTTACCCCTGCTATAATGTTAGGGATCCTTTTGGACATTGCAAAACAGCTGTGGCAAATTACATAAAAGCATACATGCTGAGGTCAAACTGTTGAGCTGAAGTTACATCCCTACCATTTGCTGATACAATGGAAAACTATACAGTTTTTCTTCCACTCTGTGGCTCAGTTTCCAAATTTACTAGAAATAATGATGAGGAGGAGGACTAGCTTGCAAAATTTCTGTGATGCGTAAATCAGAAAATGCATGTACAAGAGTAAGAGACCGTGCCTGGCAGGATTTATGTTCTCAGTCAATGTCAGGTACTTGAGATTACTAAGAGTAGTGTATGCTATGTGATCTTGCAATAGCGGATGGAGTCAATCCTCTGTGGAATAAAGAGTCCCCAGTGCTACAACGGTGGATCTGGAATTAAATGGACTTTAGAGTAAATCTGAGCATCAGACCTAAAAGTAGACCAGTTCTCTAATCCCAGTTTTACTACAAAAGCTATTTTACATTAGATAACATACATTTTTCCAGTGCCACCAACAAAAAAATTGTGTTCCACAAATGGGGAAAATAAGATAATACTATAGGATTCTTCCAAAAGTTTTTATGCACTTCCGTATTTAATTACATATAAATAATGTGCTCCAAGCATAATAGAAATTTAAGTTATAAAAATAAGTCTAGCTAGGACCCGATTTAAGTCGTCAAACGAAAAATGGGTGAAATCATTGAAAACATGTCTAAACTTCACTTGTCTATATAATGGATTAGCAAATATTCATTCAAAGGGTTTCTTCTTGGGTTTCTCATTTGTATGAGTCTCCACTGTGGGGCCTAATGACATGGAGTTAAATAACGAGAAGCCTTTCTCAAAATGAGCTGGCATAGAGTGGGAATGTTTCAAAATTAAGTCAGTAATGAAAGCACATGATAAGGGGACAAAGAGCAAAACCATGAAAGAAGGAAAAGGCCAACGTCAAGGTGGAACATAGGAATCAAAAAGGACTGAAGGATTCTCAAGGTAAACTGTGATTTTGGAAAGGGGGCGTGTAAACTCATGCCCCAAAGAGAGGATATAGTTGGAAAAGACAACAGTTAAATGTAGCCATAACAGCATAAACTTCAGAAACTAGGTTGCACAAATTTTAGTCATCAGAAAACACATGGCATACAAAAGCTTTGATCAGCATATGACAATGAAAGAAGAGGCCTACTGGGTCCAGAACTACTTAGGACTGAAAAGAAAGGAAGATAAACGAAAGAATGAGAGCAGAGATTAAACACTTATAGGAGAGAGAAACTGAGATTTAAGAAGCCATTGATAATGATGCTAGAAATAGTGGAAAATTTCATAGATTGATATCAAGACAATGAATCATAAACCTCATGAAAGTAAAGATATGAGGGGCCAAGACTTCCTTTTCTCAAGGTTTATTAGGAAGCAAAGATTATAAACAGAAGAAACCATAAAGTAGATGAACCAAATATGGGGAGAAAGTTCATGGAGATTTTTTTAATGGAAATGTCTTTATTATATACATTTATTGCCAATATGCCAATAGAAGGAGAAACATATATGATACATTATCCCAACTGAATAGCGGTTCATTTTTCAAAGCCCTGGTCTTTATTTTTTTTTTTTTGCCATGATACATGACAAATAGAAAATCAGTTTGACTTTTTACCACTGGAAGTAAATATCCCACTTAGGCAAAAAGGCATAATCATGACATAAATTATGATTAACACATTATGGTTACTCTTAACATACAAATGTTGAGCACTTAAAAAGGGAAGGAAAATGGATGAGGTTGATGTATAAAACCAAAATGTTAATCAACTTGGCAAGGTCCTTTACAGAACAAACAAATATTGAAGTCAATGTGTTTTGTCAGTATGTATAAAACAACCTGTTCTTGGATGGTGAAGATTTACATTTCTTAATAAATATTTTCTGAAAGTAAAATGTACAGAATTTTCTAAAGAATAATGAAAAGAAAATCTAATAAATATTCTGTTTAAATCTTTTATAAAGTCTATTATGCTATGCATAAACATTAGTTTTGTCTATGTGACATAAATAAAAGAGAAGTATTTTTGAGAAAAGCCATCGTGGTACATAACTCTAAACATAAATTAAATATTTGAGAGGCTAAGACAAAAGACCATGAATTCAAGGCAGCTATTCTGTACAATGGAGTTTCAAGTCATCCTGTTCTATATATTACAGTAGTTTCTAAAAATAAAATTATGTTTAATTCCTTTTAGATAAAGGAGTTAGAAGGCTGGCACAGGAACTGCAGAGCATTCAAAACTCATGGGTTTTGCTCTCCCATGATGCAACCATAGTACTCACAGGCAAAGACAGACACTGAAATCATAGTTGCTATGTTTGTGCAAAAGGTGACCAAAAGAAAAAACAAAGTTGTTATTTTTCTTTTTCAAGGAAAGTTCTCAGAATTCTTCATTACGGTTTCTGCATATACTTCACCAGTTAGAGCTTAATTGTATAGTCATACCTAACTTGACTAATATAAATTCAATGAGCACAATACTGAAATATATATCAACACTTTAGTTATGCACTTAAGGAATTAATACAAACTTATGAATATGTTAATATGCATATATATGTCTTTATAAATCTATAGCTGTATATATGCGATGTGTATATTATACATATAAAAAATAGATAGGTAGGAGTCAAATAGCAGTTTCTGCCACATTATTTTCCCTGTATAAAGGTAGAAGATTTCTAAGCATGAAGTGGACACTAGATGACACCACTCAGATTCTAGTAGATCTCCATCATCTTTTTTTTCTCCAGTTTATTTTTTAGTAAAAATTGCCATCTCCTCCCCTCCTCCTCCCCATTTCCTCCCCTCCCCTCCCCCCATACCCCCACTTCCTCCCTCTCCAGGCCAAAGAGCCATCAGGGTTCTCTACACTATGTTGAGTCCAAGGTCCTCCGAACTCCCTCCAGGTCCAGGAAGGTGAGCAACCAAACTGACAAGGCTCACACAGAGCCCGTCCTTGTCGAGAGACCAAGCCCATCACCATTGTCCTTGGCTTCTCAGTCAGCCTCCACCATCAGTCACTTGCAGAGAGTCCGATTTGGTCGGATGTTCCATCAGTCCCATTCCAACTGGACTTGGTGATCTCCCGTTAGTTCTGTCCTGCCGTCTCAGTAGGTGAACGCATCCCTCACAGTTCTGACTTTCTTTCTCATGATCTCTCTCTCCTTCTGCTCCTCATCAGGACCTTGGGAGCTCAGTCCGGTGCTCCAATGTGGGGCTCTGTCTCTATCTCCATCCATCGCCAGGTGAAGGTTCTATGGTGATATGCAAGATATTCATGAGTATGGTTATAGGATTTGGCCTTTTTCGGCTCCCTCTCCTCAGCTGCCCAAGGAACTAGCTGGGGGCATCTCCCTGGACACCTGGGAACCCCTCTAGAGTCAAGTCTCTTGACAACCCTCAGATGGCTCACTTAATTAAGATATATGCTTCCCTGCTCCCATGTCCACCCTTCCTATATCCCAAGCATCCCCTTCCCCCAAGCTCTCCCCATCCTCCCCTTCACGTTTTTCTCTCCGCATCTTCCCTTGCCACCACCCCACCCCACCCCCAAATTCCCAATTTATGCCCGGCAATCTTATCTACTTCGAACATCCAGGAGGATAACTATATGTTTTTATTTGGGTTCATCTTCTTATTGTCTTCTCAAGGATCACGAATTATAGGCTCAATGTCCTTTAATTATGGCTAGAAACTGATTATGAGTGAGTACATCCCATGTTCATCTTTTTGGGTCTGGGTTACCTCACTTAGAATAGTGTTTTCTATTTCCATCCATTTGCCTGCAAAATTCAAGATGTCATTGTTTTTTACCGCTGAGTAGTATTCTAATATGTATATATTCCACAGTTTCTTCATCCATTCTTCCACTGAAGGACATCTAGGTTGTTTCCAGGTTCTGGCTATTACAAATAATGCTGCTATGAACATAGTTGAACAAATGTTTTTGTAGTATGATTGGGCATCTCTTGGGTAAATTCCCAAGAGTGGAATTGCTGGGTCCTGGGGTAGGTTTATCCTGAATTTTTTTAATGATTTTTTTAAAATTTCATTTTACACATTCCAACCACAGTTCTCCCTCCCTCCTCTCCTCCTGTATCCCCTTGTCTCTTCCACAACCCAATCTCTCCATCCACTGTTCCCAAAGGGAAGGGTTCCCATGGGGAGTCAAGAAAGTCTGGCCCATTAAGCTGAGGGAGGACCAAGCTCCTGCCCCTGCCACTAACTGAGCATGAGCCTAGGGCATGGGCTCTGACAAGCTAGCTCATGCATCAGGGATAACCCATTATACAAAAGGTTTGCCTTCTATACAATATTAAGTTTGTCTTAATAATTGCTCAACATCTCAACCTAGTTCCACAATTCCAAGGCATATAACAACATATATAACAAACAAACAACAGCAACAAACAAACAAACCAAAAAAAAAATCTGTCTCAGATGTGGATTGTGCAATCTACATATCCTAAGAGGTCCAGTGGTTAAGGAACGGAGATGGCAGTTTTGGTAATCATTTGGATAATCACATTTTCACTAGTGACACAAGATGGATTTTATGTTACCAACTTATCCTTTTCACAAGATCACAGCTGTACCTAACCTTCTGAAAACAGCTTCACTTGAGAACCACTCAGGGTTCAATCCTTCTGCTTCATGGCAGGAGTCACCGTTGAGGCATGGTCCTCCAGATACTGCCATGTGGCAAACTGCCTCTCAAAGGCTAGGAGCCCTCACTGGCAATAATTATCAGGATATTGAAGTGATCATTCACTCTTTATATTTAAAATAACTGGAATTCTCTGTCTATGTGGATAGCATGTTTGTCTTACCAATCTCTCCTTTTAGAGAACTACCAGTGAATAAAATTATTCTAGCCTGTTTATCTTCAGTAGCACTGAGAACAGCTCTCCCATACTACTGCAGGCTGAAGTGGAGCCCTCAACTCAAGAAGAAAGGAAAAGTGTTCCCTGGGTGAGAAATCGGTTGTTTGTTAAAAGTCTGTGGCACTTACAGGAACAAAAGTGCTGATGTATTGCAGGTGGCTCTGGCAAGACTACAGAGTCAGCAATGTCACTTCAGCAGGTCAGCCTTTGACAGGGGTCCTGCCATGACTGGCGCAAAGCCAGATTAGAGCCAGAGCACAGCTTGTACCTGCTGTATTTCTCCACTAACTAGCCTTTAAGTTTCCAGTGTCTCATGAGACATTCAACAAAATATTACTATGCTCATTCTAGGGAACCGTCCACATTTCGGGTGGTTTCCTTGGCATTGTTCTGCGTTCACTGATAAAAGCAGCTATGGATAACCCTTACTGAGCATTTTTCTGTATGCTAGACATAGTGCTGAATTTATGTATGCTCATTTTATTTCACATAATAATGGCTAGTGGCCAAACACTCTCCAGTTCTGTCTACTTTCCTTCTAATACAATCTTCAGTGAAGAAAATCTCAGTGGGGAATAGTGCCTTCCGTAGCCCCTGTCTGTTTATTCAAGAAGAACAAAAATCAATATCAGGGTAATCAACCATGGCATAGCAGGAAAGCAATTTTAAAAAGAGACATTTCTAAAATATCAGAATTTCATAATAAATTCTGGTTTATTTTTGGATGATACATTATTCAGGATACTACCAGGATATTTTTATAGGCTTAAGTAAATCTTATAAATCCTTGAACTTCAGTTTAAAATACAGAAATAATTCTTTAATCTTAAAGCTCTGGCCAGCTGAGATGTTTTTCTTATAATAATCTTTTCTTCAAAGGCTATTCTTGCTCAATGAGTAAATCCACAACCCCTGAGTGTTTATGTACTAAGATTTTTTCCCAAAGAATGTTTGAAAGGTATTGAAAAGATTGCTGATTTCAATGGAAAGCATAATCGTCCCACATATAGTGTAAAAAATACACAGCAGCAAGAATATAATATAGTTCATGCTTGAATACACACACTTTGATCCTATGTTTGTTAAACTTCAGTAAAATTGGTGAAACTATTATCTTCTGGGCAATACTGAGCCATTGTAATCAAGAACTCAATACATGTGTTTGGCTTCCCTGGAGTGGCACAAGCATGGGCCGATCAACAGCCAAGCATGGACAGCGGAAGGACTCAGGGGACTATACCCCGCACCACTGAACTATTTCCTTCTCATAGTTTCATGAAAAAGAAGACTGATTCCCTTCAGTTATGTACCTACTGGGGACTACACCAGGCTCCAATAAGCACTTTCAATTCAATAGTCACACAGATGTTCCTGATTAGAGTAAATGGCTCACAACACACATACATGCACGCATGCACCCATGCATGCACACTCACATGCTATGATTCAAGTAGATAGACAGATAGGAAGAACATGGGAGTTGGTAAAGGTGAAGGGAGATGAGACAGAAAAGGAGAGTGACCAAAATGCATCATATGTGTGTGTGTGTGTGTGTGTGTGTGTGTGTGTGTGTGTGTGTGTGTTTGTGTAGACAGCTCTTTGACAGTTAGGAACTGTCAAAAAATTAACAATAAATAATATTGGTAAACACTTGCTACTTGAAGTTAACATGATCTAGGTTAGTTAAATTCTACCCTTTGTATTTGGGTGACCTTGTATAAATTAATTAATTTATCTAGGTTTTATTGTTCTCTAAAGATCATACTAAATTGTGTATAGGATAGAAATATATAAAGTTCAATGGGTGTTGTATAAATGAGAGCAGTATTATTTCTACTTAACAGTTTCAAAATAAATTATTTAAATGGTAAATCATTTACAATATCTGAAATGAGGGATGAATTTTAAATATTTTTAAAGGAATTTATATTCAGATTACTTTTATATTGTCTATTAGTATTCTCTTTGAAATAAAGAATGCAACTTCATCAATGTGAATTTACAAGAAGCATGTTTGTACCCAGCCACAGCAGTACCAGGCTATGACTTATATTCTATATTTCTTATAATCACTATTTATGAAAAGAATCCAGAGACCCCAAGTGCTTAGTTCAGTGCCAACACTTAGTCTATAAATCTGAACTACTTTTTTCTAAGACCTCAGTGATTTTAGTGTAGAAGTGAGAGGCAGAATTAGAAGACATGACTTCTTCCTATTCCAACATTCAACAATCGAGTGCTCAATGGCACAGATTAAATTTTATCAGCAGAACTTAGCTCCTTGAGCTTCTTTACACATTGGGGCATAGCACAGCAAAGAGAAGTTCTAGTGGAGTCAGCTCAGTTCCAATCCAGGTCCTATTCCTGCTGTCTCACCTTCTCCAAGGACGTTCTCTCCTTTGTAAAGTGTCAGTAAGAGCCATCTGCTGGAGATACTGTGCAGATTAAAAACAGGGTAGGTGTTAAACAATTTGGATTTCATTCAATTAATCATACTTATTTCCCCCACTATCTTCCAATGTAGCGTAAATGTATTTAAAAGGACACCAGGTCTGGGTGGTGAGCTGTCTCTTCTAGTTGCCATAAACAGAGAGTCTCTCAAGACTTTAAGGCTCAATGTTATAAAAATCAATGTTATAAAAATGCAGAAAGGTGGATATGCTACAAGAGGCCACATGAAGTTTCCCTGTGTGAAGTGTAGCTGATGATACATTGCAAAGGAATTTAGCCAGGGGTATTTCCAACTGTTGTGGATCTGAAGGTTATATGATGCTGAGAGCCCTTTGTAAGACAAAAAGGAAAGTCATTGCAATAGTCTAATTTGTGCTGTTATCATCACAGAATACCACAAGTTGGGAAAGTTATAAAGAATAGATATTATTTATCTCACAGAGCTCCAGAAGTGAAGAAGTCTAATACCAATGCATCTTTTTTTATTGTCTGGTTACGGCTGCACCATCTAGAACAATAGTTTTCAACATGTGGTTCAGAACCCCTTTGGCAAACCTCTATCTCCAAAAATATTTATATTGCATTAAGTAGCAAAATTACAGTTATGAAGTAGCTGCAAAAATTATTTTGTGGTTGGGAGTCACCACAACATGAGCAACTGAATTAAAGGGTCACAGCATGGCATTAGGAATGTTGAAAACCCCTGCTCTGGAAGGAAGAGGTATATATCCTCACATGGCAACTGGTAAGACAAGCCAGATAAACTCTGCTTTGAAACCTTTCATTCTGGGACCTTACAATAAAGGAGATCTCGTGACCTGATCACACTGCTAAAATCTTAAAGAGATAAGATTCCCCTCTGTATGCTGTGAATACCATTGGTGAATAAAGGAACTGCCTTAGCCTGTTGATAGGGCAGAACTTAGGTAGGCAGTGATAACTAAACTGAATGCTGGGAGGAAGAAAGTGGAGTTAGAGAGAAGCCAGAAACAGATGCCAGAACTGTAGTCAGAAAGGCACTGCCACATGGTGATACACAGATTAATGGAGATGGATTAAATTAATATGTAAGAGTTAGCCAATAAGAAGCTAGAGCTAATGGGCCAAGCAGTGATTTAAATAATATAGTTTCTGTGTGATTTTTTTCGGGGATGAGCAGCTGGGGACTAACAAGCGGCCTCCTCCAACACCTCTTCATACCCTCATGGTGGACATTTGGTTTCTACTTTGAACGTTAGCTAGAACTCATCCTCAAAAGTTATAAGCATAAAATTTCAGCATACCTTTTATGAAAAAGAGAATTTCCAAAAAATTAAGGCAACCTGGCCTGTATCACTAGTTCCAGGCTAGAGAGGTTACACCGCAAAGCCTGTTTCCAAAAGGAAAAAAGCAAAAATGTTTGAAAATGACACAAATCTCAAAATATCTTTAAAATAGCATTTCTATGAATTGATTAACATACACCTGTAATATTTTCCAAGATTTCATGCTGTAAACTTGATTCTTTGCATATAGCTATAATGTTCACAATGTTTTTACAGCAAGAACTGAAAGATAAACTTGTGTTTTCTCTAGCACATCTGACAACATTTTATTTGCGTTTAACTAAGAGAAGGCATAGGATAGACATTTTCATTACTATAGTACTGCTGTAGCTTATATTCTAAAAAGAGAAGAATTTTGATAATTCTACCTTATGACTTCCATAAAATATATATCCTACACTATACCCTCCTTTAGCCATCTACTCCTGGCAGGAGTGAATTTCTCTCTAAATTTTACATCAATTTCAACTGAGTCTTTTTCATACTAGTTCATATAATAGGTGTCCAGAAACATTTCCAATGATTTAGCTCAGCCTAGTCATGAAAATCCATACACTATGATTTAAGAGGGGTGTTACGTGTGTATGTGTGTATGTATATGCATGTGCGCGTGTGTATATATATACATATATATATGCATGTGTGTCTGTGTGTGTGTCTGTGCGTGTGTGTGTGTGTGTGTGTCAAAATCATAGTCTCTGTACCTTTAAGAAAAGAGAAACTGGAAGAGTAGAGAAGACAATATGTGTAATCCTGGAAATAATTCTACACCAAGGCACCTACAACCACATCAGATATCACAATCTAGAAATCACCTCAGAGGTGTTCCTCTATGCATGCATGCATGGAGTTACTTATTATGTAAATCCATATGGGAAGACCCATCACACTTGTGGGTAGGACCATTCCCTGGGCAGGAGATCCTGGATGGCATGTGCGGAGAAAAGGAACTGAGCTGCAGTTTTCTGTGATCTCTTTACTTCTTTACTGAGAATGAAAAGTAACCAGCTACTTTTCAGCCCTTGTAGCTGTGACTCCCCACCCCCTACCATGATGTCCTCTGCTTTGAGCTCACTGGAATAAACTCTTGCACTCCAGTTACTTTTGTCTGAATATTTTACTCTACTAGCAGTAAAAGAAATTTAGAAAAGGAAGTGTGTGTGTGTGTGTGTGTGTGTGTGTGTGTCCACAGTGAAAACGTTTTTTAGGTCCCATTCTTGTTAGAGTAATTGAGAGGTTGTGGCAGGCCAAGTACCCAGCATGCTACGGGAGGGATAGGACACCAGGCTGAAGTGGATAGGCATTGTTCCTGAGGAGAGGCTCAAGAACTCTGAGCGGTGACACATTGAGGCTGCTGAGAGCTGCTGATGAGGCAGGGATGTCCATGACCAGCTTCACCTACTCAAGAGTCATCCTACAGCATTTACATTTGGATGCCTTTGTCTACTTCAGTGGAAGATTGCTAACCCAACCTCATAAAATGGAGGCCCTAAAACCAGTGACAAATGTAAGGAAAGACAGGAGGGAAACCCGCACTTTGACTCGCGTTCTTTAATTGAAATGCTATCGTGCCCGAGGGTAGGCGTGAACACAACTGAGCCAAATGACCATGAATTACAGACCTCCTGGGGAAATTCATTAGAAACGGATATGTATACATGAGAAAGAGCTATTCAAGGTCAGAGAATTCATGCAACAGAATTGCATTGTGTCTGATAGGTCAACTAAATACCACTAAGTGAATGACTGTATCGATAATGGACTTTCTAGAGAAGAAACATTTTACACATTGATTAATAGGAATGGGTGGTGAAGATTAGACTAACGTCACGCTGAGTAGTCCCTGCTGTCAAGTCAGGGTGCAAGTCATTTTGTACTCACCGCTTGCTGTGGCTGGGCCTGAGCAAACATGTTCCATAAAATCATAACCTCATGGACGCTGTGTCAAACAGCTATTTCTGTTTCTTTCCTTTCAACCTCATTTTCCAGTTATTGCCTACGCATTCTCCATGACTCAGATTAAGCTTTCTATCACAAAACTGAATCAGGACTTGAAACTATCCCCAAATTTCTTTTTCAAAACACCTTACTTAGTCTTTCTTGGTAGCACATAGCATGATCTTTGTATTTTTTTGATTGACTTCATTTCTGTCTTCTCCCCAAATAGGTAAGATGTATGATGTCTGTTTTGTTCCTTATTTTACCCTATAGCCTTCAATAATCAACAGATTAAGTAAAGAACTAATGAAAGATTAAGGTTCTGAGAGATTAACTAAGTGGCAAATCACCATTTAAATCTGATTCTCCAGGTATTCCGTGTTCTTAGAATTATCCACTCATTACCCAATCCATGACAGGTAGAACACATAAGTTTCAGGACCCATTACCAATTTAAAATAAGAGGCCCCATGCAAACGCATGGAAAATACCATTAACGTTATTAACGCAAGGCTTTCTCCTTTCTTCCATGTTCCTTTGACTTGTTACATTTATTTGTTGCTCACTTTATTTCAAAATGAACTAAACCTCAGCTTATTACTAGAAATCTTTTCATTCATCTTTGCCAGCGTCAACACAAACACTAGTGAGAGCGTTCTCGGCGGCCTCACGCAGATCACACTTTATACCTGGCAGGGAGCATTTTATTCTTGCCAGAACCATGGTATCCCTTCCCAAAGCCAACACACCCAAATGCTGCTTTGGCACTCCTTCACTCTTCACACATCATAGGTGCCTTCTCTATCTTTCACACAGCGGTTAAACAAAGAAGAACTGAAAGAACAAACAACTAAGATTTGCCTGTCTGTGTGGATAACTGATAGAGGAAGTAACAGAGAGAGGAAGGGTAGAAAGCAGGTTCTTTGGTTGTTATGGCTCTTTTATGTTGTTGTTAATTTTAGTGATTTTTTATTGCGCTCTACATTTTTTCTCTGCTCTCCTGTCTGGCTCTCCCCTCACCACTACAACCCTCCCCTAAGGTCCCCATGCTCCCAATTTACTCAGGAGATCTTGTTCTTTTCTACTTCCCATGTAGATTAGATCTATGTTCTTACAATGAATGTCATTCATTCTCTCTGTGTGGTACAAATCACTTTAAGAGTCTGTTTACTAATGAGAGAGAAAGAAGATTTGAAGTTGGATAGGTAGGGTGGATCTAGGAGGAGTGGGGGTGGGGATGTATTCTGTGAAAAAAAATATTTGCAATTTAAGCAAAGGGAGTTTGACTTTTGAGAGCTATTGTCTCTATTCACCCGGGGGAGATGAAAAAGGTATACGTTACGCTTAACCAGAGAGACTTGCGAAGCTGGTCCATATACTGAGTTACAGAATGTCTTGGCAGATAGGAAGTTATGAGTGCAAACAAGCAACAGAATTGTTTGATTCTTGTTCCTGCTCTGCTGTCTCGCTGGACTTGCAAAGCACATGCTGAAAGGTAAAACTCACTAAGCATCCCATGACAGTATGAGAATGAGCACAGAACTTCCATGAGCTGTGGCCTGTGGAACACAGATCACACCCGTGAAGCCAGACACGTTTACTGTGGTAGTCTCCTGCAGGTTACTGCTTTGAACCTGGTGATGCTACTGCCAGATTCCCACAGTAAAGCATCTTGGTGCACTAAGATAAAGATACATGACTTCAGCCTACTAAGAGGACAACAAAGGATGACAAATAGCCCCCAAGTCTTTTCAGATTCCTGTTGTAAGCGGCAAATGAGACAAGTACACATGTTGGCACACCAGGAATGAGGAATCGTTTTTATTTGCAGACGTTTTTTAATTGCTTTTCCATTGACTGAGCTATTAAATATTCAAATCTGAGCAGGGAACAGGTAATTTAGAGCAGCTATATTTTCTCCCTCATTTCATTATTGAAATCATTTGAAGGTTGAATTCTGTAATAATTAGCCAGGAAGATGTCTTCTTGGTCTCTTTTGAAGAAAGGAAGAACCGAAAACAAAGTCGGCTATCTTCCCGATCCCTTGTGTGTGTGTGGACTTTGCTTTTCCTGTAGTTTCTCCTGACAAAGTTGTAATTCCAAGGACGTGCATTCCAGCAACCACACAAAAGGAAATACGTCTTTCTAGCGATCACAGCTCAAGACTGTCTTTGCCTAAGGAGCCATTTCTAAGATGAGTACTTAGATTCCACCAAGAAAATTAAACATGTTTTTTAGTCTGTTTGATAGATTATAAGACTTAGTCTCATTAAGGTTGAGTAACTCATACAGCTAGAAAATGGCACGAGATTTACACTCACCCAGGGTTGGCAGAACCCTGCATTTTTCTATGAATCTGTCCTAATTAGCTCATTAAAGCCAAAGATACAGCAACAACAGTATCATAGATTTTTACCAAACTAGAATTGTTAGACTCTTTGCCCTCTCTCTTAGTGTCTTTGATTTACAATAGTCAGATTTACTATATTTTTATGCACACATTTATTTATTTCTACACAAACTTACACATATTTTCCACATTTCTGATATGATTTATTTGAAGATATAAAATGCAACATTGTATCCCTTAATCTATGCCACAATGGAAGTGGTCTATTGTATACTATCCAAGCATATACGTATAAGCACATATGATGTGATTGTTCTGCTATTTTTCTAATACACAAGTGGTTACATTAGAAGCAAAAAGATAGGTCTTGTGAATTGTCTGAGAGATGTCCATACTCTTTCATCAAAGACACTGGTTTTAGCATTTGATCAAAGACTTACCAACACTACAGTACATCCGTACAGTAGACAGTGCATACATATTCAGACCCCTTACTTTATGGTCCACATCATGTATGCTATTTATTATTTATTTTATGAAGGTAGTATATGCAAAGAAGGAAATGCAGCATTTTATTTTTTTAATGACTTGCATTCTCTTTACTAAGATCCTTAAAACAATGCAGTATCTAAAAGCTGTGATGATGTCATTCTCCACAATAAAGAAGTCACACATGAAAAGAAATCATGTTCTTTTCTGAAAATAAGCTGAACCAAATAGACCATAGAAAGTGTTAAGCCAAGGACCTAAGGGCTCCCTGTGTTAAGATCAAATGTAAAAATAGCTTGCTTCTCATGACATTGAGGATGTTATGTGTGTAGTCTTTTTATTTCTTTAGGAAAATGACTATTTTGTTTTTATGTATCATAACATAACAGTTCTGTTTATATCCAGTTCACAGAATATTTTGGTTATAGTTACTTTTTATTTTTTTAGTTATACTTTTTATTTTTTTTTAGACTTCATTATCTGGGCAAAAGCAGTTCATACCTCATTTGTGGAAGTAAGGGTATTCTTCCTTTACTTCCTTACTTGATGTAAGGGGTTCATTTTAATATGAAGTTACCCCTTCATATTTATAGCTGGAATCATAATTAGATTTGATTAGATGCCACATAATAATCAGACAAGTTAATAGAAAAATGCACAAAGTACTCAAGCTAAGGGACCAGTAAATGAGCTTAACAGAGCATAATCCTTGAAAAGCTAAAGAAGCTGAATATTCATGCCACACCAGATGGTTCATGACTCAAGGCCTTTCTCCCAATTTAAAAGGTGAAAAGATGTGGCCAGACGCATCCCAAGTGTCTTATTCTAATTTTATCACCATGCACATTAAGAGGACTGAGTAGGACTGAAGAGATGGCTCAGCTGTTAAGAGGACTAGCTGATGTTCCAGAGGACCAAGGTTCACTTCCCAGCACCCACATGGTGGCTCACGACTGTCTGTAATTCCAGTCCTAGCAAGGGCCTTCTTGGTCACTGCCCATACTGCACATCTATAAGTTTAGGCAAACATACACATAAAATTAAAATAAATTTTTTACTTCTGTTGAAGAAACTACTTTATCCTTTACATTTTTGTGGATTTTCTTTGAATTTTGAACTTTTGAAATTCTTGTGTAACTTAGTTTGTAACCTAAGAGTACAAATGTGTAAAACAACACAAGATAAAGCAAGCGAACAAAAATCTGTAATGAAAGATGTAAAACGCTTCCGCCTAAGAAAATAAATTGCATTGGACTTTATAGTCGAAGGGAAGTAAAATAAATTAATAATAGTTTAATTAAATTAATCTTAAATTGGACGTTCAAAAAGCAACTCCATGTCTCTGAAATTTTCTGAACAGATTGAAATTCTGTCCATCACCGTCTTGAAGGCCTTGGTGTAACTGCAAGATCCGAAGTGCTTGGTTCAAGTCTTTTGCTCAACAAATAATAAGCACGCACAGTATCTGCTCATATGAACCCATTTACAAACAGGGCCATAAACATATGGATGAGCTCCTTTAGGAATGCGGGGCCATGCTCACACACCCCTTCCCACTCTCCTGTTCCTGCTGCTGCTACAACTTCCCTAAAATTCTTTTCCTCTATGTGTAAAATAGGAACAATAACATTTACCTCAGAATGAGGCTATGAACTTTTTAAGAATACATTCTCCACATATAATGTTTTATCATAGTGCCCAATAATTAATAATTATTAATAACATATAATAATATAATAATTTTAATGATAACAATAGTTGCTTATTGTTTCACAAAATTGGCGTGAAATTCAACCTGGTGTAAGGGATCGCCAATAGCTTCACGTGCCTGAGTAAGATGGTTTGGAGTAATCATGCCCATCACTAATGAAGAGCTAACGGGGAGTTGTTCTCACCCCACATTTGAAAGACAAGAGAGCAGTGTAGGAGAGGTTATGGTGTAACAGACAATGTCACATACTAGAGGGAGAGGGGTCTGAACAGGGTGGCTGGTCCTCTGCCTTCACATCTGGCCAAGCAGAAGTTAACTCTGCTGTGGCTTCAGTTAAAATGTCCTCGGGATGAAATGGTACCCCAGGGCACGACAGCTTATCATTGAGCAATCAGTACCAGCGGAATGTTTGTGTAGCATGCTCCGTGTAGACGAAGATGACAGGCAACTCTGCCATGAGAGATAGAAATGAATGGGGGCACATGTTGTTGTGTACAGTCTATATTCAAAAATCATGGGGTTTTCTTTTATTCCAAAATTCGGTGGCAAGTGGGCAGTAACAGCCCTGTTTTTGTTAAGTTTTGCCGGATTCTAACTTTGTGGCATACGCAGCCTTACATGTGGAAGTAAGGGCTTCAGAAGGGAAGGATTGTGATGTCATACTCTTCTTGTCCTGGTTTGGTTTAGTTCTTTCAGGAATAAAGTATATTATATTCAGACAAAGCAAATATAAATGAACTCAGTGGTAAGAATAGCTTTCTGATCAAGGTATTTGAGAAGTAGCGAGCAAAAGAGGATTTGCTCATATCCATTGAGTCGTTCTTTTGTAGTATTTAGTTACTATCTCATATCTGATAATAATGAGCACAGAACTAATACAAGAAAATGAAACACTTGCTGAATAATTCTGGGTCCTTCATTCTCCCTAAACTAATACAACTTATTTTCTTCCGAAACTGTACTTTCTTTCCTGCATGCTTCTCTTGGAAAGGGCACTAATCATGGAGATTTTTAATTTACAGGCTAAAGTTGATTAGATAAAGCCTATTTTAGATGATAAGAATGTTTTGAGAAAGAAAATAAATTAATGTTTTTATCTGATTATGTGAGTAAAAAATTTTTGATTATAGAACACATTGCACTTAACACCTAAAATGGGACCATTGTGATTCAAACACAGGCTTAAACACACCACAGAGACAATTGCTCTGTGGGACTCCTGGACCCAGCATTATGAATGCTGGGACCCTAAGGATTTAGCAATGCCCAGGCACCATCCCTTTATGTCCTACGCATCTTTCCTAGGGAGAGCAATGACGTAATGAAACAGAAGCAGGAAATGGTAAGTCTGAGCACAGCAGCCATTGCTGACCTTCAGAGTCAAGACATGCTTCCCCTTTTGTTTTCAGATCAAAGCATACACCCATTTTAATTAGACAATGCACTTTTCAGATGAGTTAAATGGAAGCTCACAAATTCGATGGAGATGGCAAGCAACCTTGAGACAACCAAAGACGTACTAAGTCATCCAAATCAATGATGGGGACCAGGAATATATAGTCGAATAATGGTGCCAAGGAGATAAGCCTCTCTCTTGTTTCTAACTCTCCTTGGCATTCACGAGAGAGCACAGGCATTACTGATCAAATATATAAGGCACTTGTCCCCTATCCTGATTACCTGAGGTCAACCCTTAGGACCTACATGGAGAAAGGAGGCAACAAATAGCCACAAATTGTCCTCTGGACTCTACATACATGCTATGGCACATATACATACATACATACATACATACATACATACATACATACACCTAAGTAAAATAAGCAATAAATATTTAATTAAGGGTACGAAGCATAATAAGAGACTGAGAGGGATTCCTGACTAGTAAAGGCAGAGCCTGCGGAGGACTCTCGCTCTGCTTGCACGTGGCAGTGATTTGGCATAGAATTTGGAATAAACACCCCTAATGCATCCAATATGTGTTTATTAGGTATATTAAGAAGATTTTTAAGTTAGTTTCATGGCCCGGTAAGATAAATTATACAAATGTGGTCTGCAAATCTAAAGTATCTTAGTCTTCAAATATCTAACTTATGAAATAATAAGAACTATTACTATTCCAGGTAATGACCCTTGATTGACAGGACTCTGTTCTGAATCTTTTACTCCAGAAGAAGAGGATGTTCTTGCTCTCAGAGACTTGACCTCAAGTAGGAAGGAGGTTCTACATAAAGACAAGAACACGAATTCTCAGGGGCCTATTAGAGGACCTGAAAACTATACCAACAAGGTCACTTTTTGTTGTTTTGTTTTTGAGTGTGTTTTTAAGTAGAAAAGGGAACGCTAAAACAATATGTCACACATATGAGCAGAATTGTAGCTCTTCAACTGAACACACACCAGCACAGGCCCACATCCTGCCAATGATACACCACATTTGACGAGTTTCAGACTGATTCTCTGACTTCACATTTAAGGCCTGCATGCAATGTTCTATGTGTGTCTTCTACCTGGTCATTCTTTGAATGCCATTCAAACACTTCATTGACCCATATCATTAATTAGAAAGGAGGGTATTAGTTAAGACTTGTATCCACCCCTAATCAATTAAATTAAGAAAACAATCACTTCATTTTTTAAATGTGAAATTTGTTTGAGATCACTAAGGTAAATGCTGAACTAGAAACATCTTTATAAATTCCCCCTCTCTTAGAAACAAGCAGATTTACTCTGGAGACCTTGTCTTTTTCTACTTCCCATGTAGATTAGATCTATGTAAGTCTCTCTTAGTGTCCTCATTGTTGTCTAAGTTCTCTGGGATTGTGACTTGGAGGTTGGTTTTCTTTGCTTTATGTTTAAAAACTACTTATGAGTGAGTACATGTGATAATTGTCTTTCTGTGTCTGGATTACCTCACTCAAAATAATGTTTTCTAGCTGCATCCATTTTCCTGCAAAATTCAAGATGTCATTTTTTTTCTGCTGTGTAGTACTCCATTGTGTAAATGTACCACATTTTCCTTATCCATTTTTTGGTGGAGGAGCATTTAGGTTGTTTCAAGGTTCTGGCTATGACAAACACAGCTGCTATGAACATAGTTGACCTTGGGGGAGGGTTGAAGAAAGGAGGGGAAAGGCAGGGAGGAGAACAGAGAAAAATGGAGAGCTCAATAAAAATCAATTTAAAAAAAGTATATGCCCCAGCCTGAGATCACATCTATACTCCCGGTACTTAGGGCTGAAGCAGGAAGATCATCAGCTGCAGAGCAAGCCCCTGTCTCTGAAATGTACAAAAACAACAAACAAACAAAAATACTAAATAAACCCAAACAGAACTATGAAATTATTGTTCAGGGGGACTTCATAAAGTTGGGAGGTTGTCTGAATGCCCAAGGCTGACCTGCAGTCCTGGTGATGGTAATAAATTGCACCTCACCTCTTTGCTGTTAGCATGAACCAGTAAGTGACAGCATGTATTAAATCTGAACAATTCAACCACACACACACACAAAAAAAAAGAAAGAAACAAGCTTAAGCAAAATTTCATCCGGAGTGATCTCATTTCTAGACGGGCAAGTGTTTGTTATTATACTTCACAGTCATTTCAAACCTTCTGTAAACTGTGGGACATTTTCATAGCAAAGATTTACAAAGAGGAAGAAAAGCTGTCTTTATTGTCTTAAACATAAAGTTATAAGACTCAAAACATAAAGTAACTACTTGTCATATTCAATATAAGTAGTTATGGACAATGTTAGGAAGTTAGATAAAATGTTTCTTTTTGGATTCTACTTTATAAAATCTAAGAAAAGCAAAACTGAAACTGGCCGTTTTCCTTTTGACTTCAGCACGTTAATTTGTTCATGAGGTCCCCGATCCCTACACAGAGAGAAGCTTCATAAATGCATATTGGCATGCCCATCGTGGGCTGATGTGGAAGGAAATTAATCCTGTATTGTGCTGTAGTCGAGTTCTATTTAGTAGCTCTTCGGTGAGAATCAATACAGGGTCTCCCAGGCACAATGGCTGGCTCCCTTCACTCTTGCTAGACAAACAAATGCCTTTTTAAAAGTCAGCCCACGAAAGGGGGACAAAAAAAAAGCTTTCTCTGGGCACATCCAGCCCTGGCTGAAACTTTTGAGAAGAATAAATCTGGGTTTCAGTGCCCCGCCTTCATCTCTAGATCCCTTTCTTGAATTTGTATACAACTCTCCTCTCCAACATCTCATTCAAAACTGCCTTCATTTCCCAGATATACACATGTGTGTTCAAAAGCTTCGTGTGCGGCCACTCTGGGGAACAATTGCATTTTATCAAAGACAAGAGTTTCCCTGGCAGAATGAGCCTCTAACTGCAGACTTTCAGTAATGTAAGAAGGTGTTTGAGACATGTCGCCCAATGGACGACATCCCAGAATCATCCTATAGTCTACTCACTCATATGACCCTGCTGTTGCCAGGAGCCAGAAGTTACCTGAAGCCTCTCCACAACACAGCCCTTCTGTTTATTGCTTGACATCCTCATTTTAATTTTTCTAATTTCTGTTCAAATCTTGCCACCTTATTGAGGCATTTGCCAAGACTGATGGACTGCTAGGCACTCCCCTGATAATCTCTGTGGTAGCAGTTGCTGCGTTTCCTTAACCATTCCCCCTGTTTGTCTACTAGGGGTCGCTAAGAGCAAGAAACCTGTTGTCCATCCGTTTCTTTCCCCACTTAACAAAGAGTTAGGAGCATAGGTAGTGCTGCCCATGCCCACCTCCTGCTCCAATCTGAAGTGGCAAATTACAGACGAGATAGCGAGCCCGTGACTGCTGTATCTCCTCTAACCTGAAGGCAGAGGTGTCCAGAGATGGCAGAGGAAGAAGAAAGAGGGAAGGAAAAATGCACCGAATAACCTTTCCTCTTGTCCCGGGAGTGCATTGCCAAAAGTCAAGAAGCAGAAAGGATTTGAAAAAATAATGTTTATCTGAGTTGAGGTAAGGTTTTAGTGAATGATGTCAAATCCTCCTTGAAGAAACAGCAATTAGCCTTTCTATCGTAGCTAGCCTGCATGAAGAATGAGCCTTCTAAGTCAGGATTTGACAAACCATGCGTCAAATTCTATCCGTCTCCTATTCATGAAAAACAGACGTATAGAAACAGTGCATACCTTGGTTAATTGTAGATGCGTTTTTACATATTTAAACGGTTAGAGAAAGTTGAAAGGACACTAGATTTTCAGATATAAAATTAGTTTGAAATGTAATTTAAAGTGTCCATAAAGTTCCCTGGGTTACACTCATATAGGATCATACACGGCTCAGATAGGATTTTGTTCTACACCAGTAAAGTTGAATGCTTGTGAAAGGAAGAATCCTGGGAGGCCTAATCAGTGTGCCCTCCTGCCCTCTTCCTGTGTTCTGAGAGAGCTATGCTAGGAAGAAGGCAGACAAGGTGATGCTAGAACGGGCCAGGCAAGGCAATGCTGCCGCTTTCATCCTGCACTTCTTAGTTGCTTTGTTTTGTTTCATTTTGCTTGTTTTTGTCACCTTGACACAAACTAGCATTGCCCCCACCCCCTGGGGAAGGCAGAACCTCAGTTGAAGATATCCCTCCTTCAGAGTGACCTGTAGGTGGTCTGGGATGTTCCCGTGGTAAATGATTGATAAAAGAGGCCCTAGTCCACTGTGGACAGCCCCACTCCCTGAGTAGGTGATTCAGGGTTATATATTCAGGGTTGAGGGAGTTGAACTAGCCCTTAAGCAGCTTTCCCTCCATGCCTTCTGCTTTGTTCCTGCCTCCAGGTCCCTGCCTGAGTTCCTGCCGGAACTTGCCTCAGTGACGGACTGTGACGTGGAAGTATAAGATACATAAGTCCTTTCTTCCTCCAGTTGCTATCAGTAACGGCTATCCCAGAATAAAAAGCAAACTAGAATGCACCTTTTTAAGAGAGAGAGAGCGACAGAAACACACACACACACACACACACACACACAGAGAAAGAGAGAGAGAGAGACAGAGAGAGAGAGAGAGAGAGAGAGAGAGAGAGAGAGAGAGAGAGAGAGACAGAATTGGGAATGGGGAGGGATGATGCAGTAAAGCCTGGAAGAAAAAAAAAGAAAAAAGCCAGCCATGGAGCATTCCTCTTAAGGGTAAATGTCAGAGGTGTAAATGGAGTAATTAACAATTGTCTTCTGTAGAACTGGAATCAGACAGAGCAATGCTGGCAAGCAATAGCCTCGGGCATCCTGAAGGAAGAAGTTAAGAAAGGATGCATAACAATATTTAGAGACCTGCAACAATGGTAGTTCAATTACTTGTTTCTTGTTCTAACTTCTGTTGTTGAGTGGGAGAGCTTTGGGGAAAAAAGGGAGAGCTCAGTGTTTAGTCTATCCTCAGCATCAAAATACTCAATTCATAATGAGAACTAGATAAATTATTAGAGAAGTTATAGGAAAACAGGAGAAGAGAGCAATATATTTAAGAGCTGTGTTTGCTTCTAGCTTTTCCTTCTTGTGCATGGTAGTTCATTAGTTTAGGTGCTTGGTTCTGTGCAATTTTATTTCTACTTATAAAACCAATTGCAATTGTTTCGAGGAATGTACTATTGTTTCAAATTTCAGCATCTCTTCTCATAATGAAACTCAACCACCATTGATCACAAAGCACTGTTCTCAGGTTCCTGGAGTATTGACAACCCCACAGGCTTTCCCCTACCACTGCAAACACACACTATCATAAGCCCGCATTAGCGGGAGAAGCACCTAGTTGTCAAACAGATTTTGAGAGTATCTTTGCTATTCACACTAATGACACCCATAATGGCACCACTGAGTTCTTTCTTGTTCTTAATTTAAGGCACACATCACATCGTATATTTCCACTTTATTGCCAGAACCCTCACTGGCAATCTTATAGTCTCCTTTGAGCATAAGATATTTTTAAATGTAAATTTATGAGTAACAGCCAGTCTCTGGTATGTTTAGCTATAGACTTTCATGACTGTAATAAAAACTAACAACAAATCTAACAACAACAGAAACAAAAGACTTCTACCACTGAAAGATGCGTGGTCAAATAAGCTAATGGTGAAACTGTGGTTTATAAAAGCAACCTGGTTCACATGTATTCACCTGCCTTTAAAATATGACTTTAATTTATTACTGATGGCATTCTCGGTGGTTCTGTTCTGAAACAATTTGTTCTAATTAAGAGCCCCTTGCCAGCACTGAGTCACCACAAAGCTTGGAAGCCCCTGAGACCGGCTTTCATTACACAGTGTGCCCATTTCACACAAGTGGAACATTTTTACAATCACCGAATCCAATTTACATCTTTATAATACTGCTTTCCATCTGGGTGGTTGTTTTCCCCCTCTGCATTCTACCCAAACAGAAATCCTGATTCCTTATCTTGTTCTCTGCTCAGAGTAGATTGGAGGAGGAGTGGTCCTCCTCCACCCCCGCCCGAAACTGAAAACCCTGGAGCCTGCCCTGGAAGAAGGTATAACCGTCTCAGGTTTTAAAGTGAAGAAGCTGAATTGCGTGTAGTTGTTCAAAAACACGGGGTGACATGACAGTGACATGTGTTGCTGCTCCCAGTGAAATAGTCTCACTGCTGGGGTTCACGTTCTAGCAAATACTCTTCATTTAAAGAGTAAGAGTTGGGGGGGATCAGCAAAATAACAGCCTCTCTGCGTGTGACTCAGAACCCTTGTGGTTGTCTTAGGAAGATCAAGCCAGTAGGTATCCTAGCACAGGCTGTGGAGGGCTTCAACCCCCACTCAAATAAGGAACAATGAAGCGCTTATGGCCTAGTGGGCATAGCGAGTTTTGTTTTCAGGGTGTCGCTTCTGGCATGTTGACCGCTTCACAGTGTGGATGGCTTCACACCCCAAAGGGCACAAACTGGAGGTTATGGATGGACTGATTTAAAAGGGATGTAAAGTTGGGGGTCAGTAGGGAATTGGGGCTGAACGTGGAGGAGTTTCAAGATGGCATTAGGGGTGCATATAGATATGCTCAAAATGCATTGTGCAACATTCTCAAAGAATTCATAAGATTTTTTAAATAAAATAAAGTTAATATTGCCATAATGTCTACAGTAGAAATTAGCAAGCTACCCAGGCCAATCTAGCGTCGCATTTGTGTTTCAAAGGACCACATGTTAAGAATTATTTGTACACTCTTCAAGTACTTTTAAATATTAAAGAAGTATAAAATGATGTTTGACACCCCTTCCCCCCCCCAAAAAAAAAAATCCAATACCTTTGGATCTGGGCCCAAATACTGCATTCTACCAAATAGAAATCTTGATTCTGAGGTGTGAGCTGTGCTAGATTTGGAGAAAACACCCTGAGTTCTGGCTTCCTGGTCCCCTCAATTGTGCAGATGCCAGCAGGTTGCAGTCCCCTAAGCTGGCAGGCATCTGCTGTTCTACCTGGGAAAGGTAATCAGTGGGCCTGCAGGAGGCTGCGGAAGAGGGGCAAGTGTTTCTGCTCCTGTTGTGCATGTTGTAAGGTGACACACATGGCCCCTGTGGCTCCAATTCTTCCCATGCCTTCACACGTTTCCAGCTCCCATTGAAGCCTTTAGCCCCGAACTACTCCTCACTCTCGCCTAACCCCTGCTCATGGTGACTTCTTGTGTTGATGGTTGCAATCTGCTCTGCGGTATTATAGCCATGTGATGAAAATTCCACCATAAAGCCCATTCTTTCGTGAAGACAGGAAGCGATGTTTTGCTTAGAATGTGAGCACAAGCTGTATTTGTATTTGAAAAGGTATTACGTTATAATAATTTCCCGTCTGGAAAGCTACATGCAGATAGGAACATGGAAAGGGGGTGTAAGAATTTGTATGTTGATTGTCCTTGTAATACAGGATTTTATCTGCTATTTTTTTTAAAGTTTAATTCTCAGTTTTATTTTCATGCAATAGAACTCCATTTTTTCTTTTTTAAATGTATTTTGAGACAAATGTTATTCTACAGATTTTAAGTTGGTTTATATTTAAACTTGGATACTTTACTGTTTAATTAAATTTAGTTTTTGTTGGTGATATTTAAACAGATACAATGAGAAGGCAACCGTTAGAGCATTTTATAGATAATTATGGCACAGTAGAACGATACAAATAGAGACCTGAAGTTATTTAATACTCTCTTCATGTATATCTTCTATAGTTGATAGAATTCCCAATCAATTCTTTAATCTCTTCTGAAAAGACAAAGCAATCTAGACCTTGAATGTATATAGTATCTTCATTTAATCTTAGGAGTTAACTTGGCCTCACATTGATCCAAAAAGACTTACTCTCCTAAGACCTCTCATGTAAACATGAGCCTTTAGTTTCTCATCAAAAATAAAGTTCCTTTAAGGATATAGACAATTTCCAGACTAGCCTGAAGAATGGGATTTTAGTGCAAATATCAGTTGTCTTTGGGAACCGGCATTGTAGTTTGAGTCTGGGGAAATGGCTCATTGGGTAAATAAAGCACCTGCTAGGAAAACACGAGGACCTGAATTTGAATTCCCAGAATCTATACAGATATCTTCACGAGAAGAGGCAGAGGCTACCTGAATCATGCTAGCTATATAGACTAGTTGAGTCAGTGAGCTTTGGGTTCAAATAAAAGAAAATACCTCAATTATAAGGCACTGAATGATTGAGGAAGACACTGATGCCAGTTTCTCCCTTACAGGTGTACAGTGTGTACTCACACATATGAACACATAACACACATACACACAAGCACACACACACACACACTCACACATGTGTGTGTGCATGCATATACACACACAGCATTGTAACATGAGGGCCTGGTTGTTGGGGTTTCTGTCCTGCCCGGTTCCCCACAGCCAGCAAGCCCCAAAGAAAATCACACAGAGATCTCCATAAGTTATAAGCTGATTGGTACCTTTTTCAGCTGGCAGGTCACATCCTGCTTCCTCAGTGATCTGCATGGATTGGGAGGAATCAACTTCCTCCTTCCCAAAATTTTCCTGTTCTCATTGCATCATTTCTTCTTCCTGTCTGGTTTTCCCGCCTATACTTCCTGCCTGGCCAATCAGCGTTTATTTAAAACATAATTGACAGAATACAGACAATTCTCCGGCACCGCAGCATAGCACATGCAAAAGCACAGCTTCTCTGGGCTCCCTTTCTTTAGTATTGAAAGAATAACTGTGTATATGAAGCTGCACATTATTCATCTTTAAAATGCTCTGAAGTTCCAGCAAGAGGACACAGTGGGGAAAAACAGCTGGCCTGAGTTTCACAACCAGAGTTCAATAGCCACAGCTCTGACGTGATTAGAAGAGAGAATCACCTCCCACAAATTGTCCTTGAACTTCCACATACACACAAAATGAAGACTTTTTTTAGCATCAAGTTTCTAGTTGGCGGCTAGGCCAAAAGATGCGCAAATTATGGACCAAGATGAACCTTCAGTTTGGACTCATGGCTTGTAAGAATGTGGTCTATGGTGGTCAGACTCAACCTGGACCTTCAGAATAGGAAGGGCTCAGGCCAGGGGACAGGGTGAAGAAGAGGTAGTGGAATAGAGCTGTATTGCCAGAACTGTCAGAAGGCATATGGCTTGGAATTGTACTATCTCCTCAGATACTACAGGTTCCAAAAGGGATTCGTTCTCTGCCCCACTGTCTCGCAAGCAGTTGCAATTTTATGTATTCTTTTCTGTAAGACCTACAAAACAGACAATTTGCAAAATTCTCAGGACTGTCTGGGCATAATTAGAAATTAGAGATGTGTTAGGTCATTACTGGATAATCCATAAGTAATTTGAAATGCATAGTTGAAAATAAAATAGGTAAATACTTAATCGCAATTTAAGGTGTCTTGAGGCCTGTGGTAGCTAATAGGTTTTAGACAATTCGAATTCAAGTGAGGTAAAATGAAAACGTTAACAATAAATAACTCGGTTACTGGCTTTTCAGTTATCTGACTAACATCTGAAATGTATGTGATGAAGGCCTAAACCTAGGGGCTAGTTCCTCCTCCCCGCCCTGGGCAAAGGCGCCTTTGAATGATTTCGAATGAAATATCTCCATGGTATCTGCAAGTGATGGAGAGGCCTAGCCAGCTGGGCAACACTGTAAGAAGCCATCATGACTTGCTCTTTCAGAAAGAGCCTCGGGGAAGGATGGGAGAATGGGTTCCTGCACAGAGGTGGTATTCTATCAAATTGAGGAACGGAGGTGGAAGTGACAGCAGCAGGAAACTGAAGAAAGCCACTGTGCAAACCAGCTTCATAGCACTGTGTGGGACACTAAATTGGCCCCAAACCAAGTGATCATATTTGTGGGAGCTTTAACCTGCTTGCTGGGATAATTTTATTTTGGCGGATGACAAGTATGTTTCCTCTTATGCATTCCCCAAGTAAAACCATGGTGGACCCAGCTGGGCAAAGTGAGCAGCATACAGTGATCTTTCCAGAAGACTGCTAGTGCTCCCAGTCTAAGATTAGCAGTGGCAAGACTGGTAAAATGAAAACGTCAGCCATTTCCCAGGACGATGGGAGAGATTAAGATAGCAAAGAGTCATTATTCATGCCAATTGCTGAGCATCTGAGGTCACAAAATCTATCAAAAAATGTCAAGGCATTTCAAAATGCTGTCCATAGTCAGCTGTCTTAAGCATGTGACAATAAAGGCATGTAGGGAGTAGGGAAGTGTCTAGTCTCTACACCTTTGTCTTGTTTAAAGATTGCAAGTCTTGTAGGTACAAAAAGCATGATGCATTGATGGGGAATTGAACCAAGTTATCTGGACATTAAACACAGTGCCAGAAAGGAAAAGAGAAATTAATGACCTGTTCCTGGGTGTGAGAAAAAGAGCAGGAGACAAGAATCTCTTCTCAGTCCCTCCCATATTTCTTATGTGCCATCACACATCACCTTGACTGGTTTATTTAAGCAATAAACTTTTATTGTGCTCCAACTATTTGTTGAGCAATAGACAAGGTTTGTACTAAAGTTGAGTTTATGATGATGACATGATCCTTGACCTGTTGGGCATCATGGTTTAGCAAGAGAGAACAGGCTTGTAAAAAGAAAAACTAATTGTGGTTTGTTGGTTGAAAAATACAAAAAAGAGAGAATAGATAGACTTACTGTACCCCCAGAAGAAGGTCAAGACGTTCATCAAGTGAGAACTGATATTTGTAGTTTATTAAGGTTAAACTGTAGTTTTCCCATCAGATTCATGTAGTGGGAATGCAAATATGTTTGTTCTAGAAAGAACACGATTACAGAGTTGTATTCTTGCAGGCAAGTCCAACCTGCAGCCCAGAGTTTCCACTTGCCCCAGAATGGTTATAAGTGCTGGGCAACATAAAATTGCAAAGTTACTCAAAACACTAAGGTGCTTTTTTGTGACTATATTTCACAGTTCTTGATTATGAATGTTGCAAATGATAATGTTGTGTATATTGTCAAAAGGTTAGACACACCTGGTATTAGAGTTATGAAGGAACGTGCTATGTTCAGGTAACAAAGAGGTTTCTATGTCTATTACAATATGTGGTGTGTGTGGATAAGTAGCAGAGGGGAACCAGTGGTCAAAAGGTGAAACGCTATTGGGGTCACGGCTCTTTCTTATAGGTGACAGAATCTAGGGCTTTTCTGCCAAAGAATTACATAAGCAGACTTAAAAACAGCAAAAAATGGTCTCCTGACAAGAAAGACAAGGGTCAAAGCAGAGAAAAAATTCCCTGTGTTGTCCCACAGCTGGGAAAACCATTCCTATTAGAGTTTGGGCATAATTTTGTTTGCTTTCAAATGTGTGCCTCACGATAATCAATTATGCTTATGCTGTCTTAACTTTAAAAAAATAATCAAAAGCCTCTTTGAAAATAAGAAAGCATTCTTCAGACAGGACTATAAAGTCTTTTCATGTTGGCATTCATTTTGGCAATAAATACTTTATTAGGACGTGACGTTACAATCATCTGTTCCGTTTATGAACTTTAAAGCCTTCCTTTTATGATGCGAAATGCGGAAAGCTAGTAAAAAGAAAAATGAGAGATGGGAATTTGTTTGTTAAAAAGTCAGAGGCCAGTGAAACCCAGTCAGTAAGGCTGAATGAAGCTACATGGACTTGGTGAAAATGTTCAGTCCATGGGCTGAAGACATCGAAGCTCTGCCATCCTTCCCCTTCTCTATACACACCCTGTCCTTAAATGTCCCTCATAGTCATCCTCAGGGTCCCAGTAAAAAATTTCTTGTTTAAAATTGTGCTTTGGTGATAACACACACTGTAGAAGATGATTTATCTTTTTAGAAGAAGCAAAATATTGTCGGTATTATTCTGTATCCTTTTGGTAGCGCCTTGAAATTGGGTAATCTATGAAATTGGTGGGATTTTTGTGCTGTTCCACTATTTCCTGAGTAATAAGATGCTCAAAATATATCCTAAATGTTGAGCTTATGTAGACCAAGATAAGGGATCTGTGCGGGCAATTTACTCGAAATACTTTTCCGGATCTCAGCTTGTGAAGACCAGAAAAGACCTGGTTTGTTTCCAAACTTTCGTTTAGGTTTTTATGCCCCCTAGTGGACAGTTAGTATTTATGCAGTTGTAAAATCATGGAGATAATTTGAGAGCCTTTCTTTTGTTCAATTGAATTCAAACGTTTATCAACAGTATATGACAGTCAGATCCCCTTAACTGTTATCATGTTTTAAATGTTACTCATCCATGATAATAACTTAATGAAAAGACCTATAGTTATGGAAGAGAATCTAGATTAATTGTTTTTGTTTTGCTTTGTTTTGTTTTTCAACTCTTAAGGATTCAGTCATAGAGTAGAGAGGAACCCAGCATGAGGATTCCTCTCCAGCAAAACAAACAAGCAAACAAATTAAAAGATCTAAGGAAAGGGAAATAATGTGAACGGGTAGAACTGTCTTCTGGACAACCCCTCTGAGCTTTATTCATGAATTCCCTGAAAATCTATTTACTTCCAGTCAAGACCTCTAGTTATGAAAGAGGATCTTTTAGTTGCCCCTTCTTGGGTTAATAGAGGCTCACAATACTTGGAAAATGTACGTGAAGTTCTCAAACTATGTAGGAGAGAAGGACTGACTTTTAGGGCAAAACAGGCAAGCTCAAAATCAGCGTAGCTTTTAGGCAAAAGTTGATTTCAAAATGTCACAGAGAAATCCTACCACTGAAATTAATACCAGGGCCCCTCTGGCAAACAAGTTCTGTACCACAAGCAGGTGTTATATGGCAACACTTTAAAAAGTCATTTGCTATTTGCAAACATTGCAGCTACTAAAAAACTATCCATCAAGCTGTGATCCTTCTAGATTGCAAGTTGATGGCAGAAAATCCATGAATAACATAGCCACTGAGACCCTGAGGGATAGAAATATTGGTTAATAAGTAATCCAGTTTCCAGGTCAGAAGAAATTGTTTCTTATACCTCTTGGATTAGTACTCAAGCCAAAATAAAAATAAAAATAAAACCTCCAACACACAAAAATCAATCACAGAGAGAGAAGAGGGGAAAGGAGAAGAGAAGAGAGCAGTAATCATTCAAATATAACTCTAAGAATTTATTTCTGCCCAGATAGAGCTGTGTTTATTTTAACTGTTTAGTAGTTGATACACAGTATAGTGGACCCAGAACCTGGCTCCATCAGCAGTCATGATTCTTCTGGGCTTCACTGCACCTGTGTGGGATCCAGCCATTCTATCCCTCATACCAGGCAACTTGTGACTTTTCATCATAGAACAACAAAATGAGCAGGGGAGAGACTGAACATCGGGATTATTTTACCATCAACACTTCCTTCCTTTTGAAAGAAGATCCCTTCTGCATGTGTGACTGTTTTTTAAACACCATGTTTGTCTTCCCTCCTAGTATTCATGGAAAATAGATTTGCACATGAAAAGCCATGACTTTTCTAGGGAAGTGAAGGATTACAACGCTTTTCATTTATTATGTGAACATATATATATTGTCTTCAGGTCAGAGAGAAAGCATATGAATAAAAGAAGTCACCTGCCATTTAGAGTTCAAAACTACGCAAATATGATTTTTCCTTTTTTGAGATCTCTATGCCGTAGAATTTTTGTAAAAATGTCAAATAAAGAAAATGAATGGATATTAATAAAATTTGATTTATAATACGTTGTGCCTAAAAACTAGTAATTTTTCATGCCTACATAAACTGAAAAATGAGAAGATTAATAAAAAGTCAAATAGATGATAGATGCATGCATGTGTATATACAGACACACATGCATACATAGATAAATAAAAAATAAATATATGTGGATTCACTTTAGTTCTTTTTGTGACTAATCGTATTGTACCATTTGGGGCATTGAGTAAGTAGAAGAGATGCATGAATTCAAAGACTTTGTATGAAACTTCAAACAGTAGTTGAGAACGAAGTCCTTGGGAACCAGCACTTAAGTGTGTTCTGACTGTGGCGTGTGTGCCTGCATGTGTTAGGAAAAGTGCTACAGGGATGTGAGCAGAGCCAAGGTCACAGTGAAGGTGTCTGATGTAACACGAGCCAATGCTGCTGGAAACACTTCTAATTTGTTACCAGTTTGACTTTTAATCAATTTCTGATCTGGGCAGTGTTCAGAAATCTTATACCAGTTATGCAACCCTGCATGTAGTCACAGAAGCTGGGCAATAATTAACACTATACAGACATTCTGGTGCAGGAATTTGAATCATCGTGAATTGGCTTCACTTCTGATCACCTGCAAACACTAGAATGAGTAACTAAAGACTCAAAGAGCCCCAGTGGGATCCTCAAATACGATGCTGGTCAGCATCCCGTCTGTTACTGTCACTGCCCTGTCCTCGGCCAATTTCTCCCATCTACAGGTTAACATAACAATGTTTTCTCATGGGGCTGGAGAGATGGCTCAGAGGTTAAGAGCATTGCCTGCTCTTCCAAAGGTCCTGAGTTCAATTCCCAGCAACCACATGGTGGCTCACAACCATCTGTAATGGGATCTGGTGCCCTCTTCTGGCCAGTGGGCATACACGCAGACAGAATATTGTATACATAATAAATAAATAAATATTTTAAAAAATGTTTTCTCACAAGAACCATGTTAGTAAGGGTGATCATTTCCCAATAAATACCTGAAGATGCGGTATTCTTTCCCAAGAATTAAGCCTTAGACAACCTCTATTATTAAAGAAGGAAACAATGAATGCATTTAACTGATATACAGTAAGAGCCTGCTTCATGCTCGAAAGAGATAAAGTCAAACAGCTCTGACCCTGTCAACTTTATTTTTATGAAGAATGAAAAGTAAGGAGAAGATATCAGATGAGAGATGTAGCTCAGTGATGTAACCCCTGGTTAGCATGTACAATGTTCAATCCCCATTCTCACAAACAAGAATAAAAAATAAATACTATATCCCAGGTGAACTGTGAAAGTAACAAAATGAGAAGTTGTCATGGAACAATGAAAGAAGGGAATAGCAACTGTGAACAGTGTGAATTGGAAATAGTTTTTGGAATGAGGACATCTAAGTGCCACCACACACTAAACAGAAGGCCAAATGGCCAGAGTGCCCACAGGACAGGGAGTGTGGCAGAATCTAGTAGAAGTAGCCAGGGACTAAGTAGTCATGGTGTTGCCATAATCTGGTGTCAATGGGGCTAAGTTTCAATTTGCTTTAGTTTCAAAACCATTGGAAAGCTGAAATGAAGCATCAATTGGTCAGTTTCCATCTTAAAAGCGGAGCTCTAGTCCATGAGTTGTATTGTGGTAAATGTGGGAAGGGTGAACAAGTTGCTCTGCTTGTTGGTTAGTGAGCAAGTGGAAGCTGAGGAAAGAGGCCTACATGGGTTTTTTTAATGTCTTAGTCAGAGATGAAAGGGGTAACTGAAAGATAAGGCGTGACTCTAATAGGGACTGGGTAGGTCAGTTAGTACTGGCTTAAGAATGTGGAGGGGTCAGGGTGGGAGAATTTTGCTAACTATATAGACAGCAAACTGTGAAAAGTGATTTGAGAGTTGACAGAGGAAGCTGGAAACAGACAAGCCCTGTTTTGTCTAGTTTGCAGTTTTGTTGACTTTTAGGCATCCAGGTTTAGAAATAATCAGACCAAACCACTGAAGGTAGGGGGTCTCACATACAGGAGATCCATCCACAGAGGCTGTCAGTGCAAATTAGGGTACTTCTACAGAAAACCAACCTTAAGCTATGGCGTTGATTGAAAAGGCAAAAGGATTCAAAACTGAGATATAAATTATGCAAAGCTTTAGAAATCAGATGAAGGGAAAGAAGCCAGGAAAAAAAAATGAGAAAGGCGCTCCCAGTGAGGTAAGAAAGTAAAAAAATACCAAAGCAAAGAACAAAGTGTTTGAGAGAACTGTCAGCTATCACACACCAGCACAGGACTGGGAAGGTTATCATGAGAAATGACTATGGGACATCACAAGCGAAGGTTAATGGGAATCTTTCAAGGTTTGTTTTCACAATGATTGGAGAAAACGAAAGACATGTGATATACTGTCCTACTTTTCCTGCTTAAATTTTATCACCCATCCAGTGCTGAAAACAATTAAGTAGAAAAGTGTGTCATCTAGACTATAAATTCCAGCATAGAAATATTGACTATTAATAAATGTAAAAAAACTATGCCACATTATATAAAAGGCAAATTGAAAAACTATCATGACATCATCAGGCTTTAAATACTTTCTAGTCTGGGGGGTTTTGAAAAGTTATCATTTTCTACAAGGTTGAAAGGTAAGTTTTGCAAGTCTTATATTCATAATTTCTCACTTACTAGTTTGGCACCTTGCATATTGTAGTCATGAAGTAGAAATAGAGATGTTTCCCAAGACTCATTTGACCTAAAGCTAAAAAGAAAAGAACTGTTTGTAACAGGCGGAACTGTTGCCCATGACTTATGTCAGTTATTTTTCCTCTGACCCAGGTATGGTGACATGGTGCCGAAAACCATAGCAGGGAAGATATTTGGTTCCATCTGCTCACTGAGTGGAGTGCTAGTCATTGCGCTACCTGTGCCTGTGATCGTGTCCAACTTCAGTCGGATCTACCACCAAAACCAGCGAGCAGACAAACGAAGGGCGCAGAAGGTAGGCGTTGAACTCCGTGAAAGCAGCGTGGCGATCTTCTTTAAAAATCCTCTCCGTTCATTCAGTAACAGGTTAATGATTTAAAAAAAAAAAATCCTAGCATCTCAGAGGCTTAAAACAAGGGATTGTGTTTTCACTAATGTGAGTGGATATAGATCAAGACCATACTACTGGTCCATTACCAGTCTAGAAATGGAAACTCCCCATGCACTACACCGCTACGGTCATGGGCATGATGAATTGCACTCTGCCTCCTATGGGCTTTTGTGAAGTAGCCCCAGACCCTGGCGCCTCTGATGCTTTAGCCAAAGTTGGTCACACAGCCCCTTTTAGATTACCAGTGGGCAGAGAATGGCTTTGATGGGGCAGTAGGTAGAAAGTAAGGGGTAATTGTGAACAGACCTAATAACAGTTTATTCAGATACATATGGTTAAGAATTATTATTAAAATATGATTTCTAGATCTAATTCATTTAGTCCTTATCCAGCAGAGATCAGACAGGTTCCAAATAAGAGAGGGCTATGAATGAGAACCAAGATGTGTATCGCAGCTCCTTCACTCATTTGAGACAGGAATTAGGAAAATCCTGAGCGTTTGGACCTGAGTTGTTGTTCTTTGGTTTGTTGTTGTTGTTGTTGTTGTTGTTGTTTTCCTAATAGTTTTTTTCTAGTAGTTTCCTGTGCCTCTGAACTTTACTCGAAGTACTTAATGCCTTTAAAAATAATCCCAGTATAGACTTGTGTGTAAAGTGGGAGAAACAAGAAGACTATGATGATTCGCAGAAATATACATTGTGTAAGCTTATAGTTAACTTATAATAACTTATAATTAGCAACATTCAATATTCCGATGACTCCCTATGAGCCAGGAAATGGTGTAATATTCAAATCATCATTTATATAGTCTTCACCAAACTCCAGGATTTGGTTGCCATCATTCTGCCCATTTAATGGGTGGGAATTCTAAAGTTTCCAGGAATCAAGCCATTATAAGATCATGTAACTAAAAAGTTAAAGACCAAACTTTCAGTGTAAGCCAGTCTGAGCAAGGGGAAGGGCATAAATCAGTTATTCTCTACTTCCTGAGTCAGGTGAGAAGAACATCTGAGATGTAGTTTGGTGCTCATTGATAGTCCCCTTCTCTCGGAACCATCTTGAGACTGATTGGTAAGACCGTGAAAATCTGATTTGGAAATCTAAGTTTAATAAATCACTTAACACTGACACTGCGTGCTTCTCAGAAAAACTGGATGAGTATTAGTACATATGCCTTCCTCCTTCTACATCAAAAGAGTCATCTTCTTAGAGTCCCTTTTGCTTAGAAATCACTTTGGAAATCTTTCTCTGTACTTACAATGCTACATTTCCTGTATTCTGCATAGCCACTGCATTTTTACCCTTTCCAGAAAGCATCGACTTTAAAATGCCCAAACTCTATTCATAACTACATTTCATTTGGTGCACAACCTAGATAATTCAGGGCACCTGCAAGACATCACCAGCAATTTAATGAACTACTGGCTTTGTGACTGGTCTCCTAATGGAGTTTAAACATGGTGGTCAGCAATGTGTAGCAACAGTAAAGTATAAACCCTAAAAAGGGAACCCTTGGATAATCTCAGTGATTCCTTATAGGGACGTCACATTCTGCAGAGACCTCATTCATGTACAAGGTCAGAGAGCACTTTTCCTTCTGCTTAGCCAACATTAGAGCTGGTTGCTTTAAGGAATTCCTCCCCCATTGATGAACAAATTGCTAGCTTTAAATTATTTTCCAGAGCAGCAATAAATAATTCAGACAAAATTTCTGTGGATTTCTAATAATCCCCTAGACTGGAAATGTTAAGAAAGAGAAAGAAGGGAGGAAAGGAGCAAGATGAATAGGCACTCTCTGCCATTCCCATCCCTTGCAAGACACATCTGGAGCAGAGCTCTGAGGACTGGTTCCAGGAACTTCTACAAGGGACCTTTCGAGTGGCTCTAGCCACACAGCAAAACCCCTCTCCAAGGCACTCACAGACACTGAAATAGCAATCATCCTCCAAAGAGCTTAACTCTGGCCATTTACCTGTCTCCATTTTAGGCCTTCTGTTAGTATAAAAACCACTTACAAACAATCCGAAGCACAAATAGCTGTGGGTTGTTTTTATTCTGCAAAGAATATCATGTATAACAACAAAAATGAGAATATCTTTTTAATATTTGGATTTCCTTAAAGCAAGCAGTTCTAAGGCTAAACAAGTTCAAAGAAAGCCTTCTCTGACAGATGATATAAATGTGCTCTCCACAGAATGTACCTATGCAAGATCATGGTCATTCACTCAACGGTTACCTTGTGAGAGGTTATACTTTACGCATGCTATAAAATATTGACAAGCATGTTGAAACTCCATGATGGGACCAGTTACAAAGCGGGGAAAATGCTTGCAACTATTTATACCTTAATAAATTTGAAGACCAAAGCTAAATAGATGTGATAGTATAAAGCACAATAATTGACAAGTGTACTTCATGAATGTTTTTTTCAGCATTTTTAAACTCTTGTTTATATTCCAAACTTCTGCCACAGTGTAATGAATTCTGCATGTGACTACTAGAGAAATAGACTTAATAAAGCCAGATATAATAACCTAATATAGTATGCCCAGTGAAAAGCCTGTGTCCCATAAACTAAGCATAATCTCAAGATGAACGTGTATATTAAATAAAATAAGTTACCAAGGACTGCTCCCTACTTTCTATCTTGAGAGATTGGAAACAAAACAGACTAAATTTCCATTAGATTAAGATGATTTATATTAATCTGTGTCTGGATCCTCGGTGAGCAAATATCACAGGTGCAGAAAAATAACCAATAATTCAGTCAAGCAAGCACTCTACTCAGGAACAATTCAATAACAGCAACACTCAAATGGACCAATTAAAATAGTATTATGAAATTGTAGTTTTCTGTGTTTGGGTCTGTGGCTGGCTCCAACCTTAAACAAGGACGGAAACATACATTGTATGCGTGTGAGAGATTTACTGCCAGTACTGTCAGGGGATTTCCCTTCTAGGCCCTTCCTCATACTGAGTCCTGTTTCCTACACATTCCCACCTTCAAAGCAATGCATCATTTACTCCATTCTTCTCAGCCCTTGATAGTCTTTACTGAGTACCAACCTGGGAGTGAAGACAGGCACCAACTGTGGTACCCTGTTCTACCCCAACTACTGGCAATTGCACCTTATTAGATTGATTTTTCATCCTGTCATTGAAAAGTCAGCATATTAAATAGAGTTTATTTGCCAGAAGTAAATCTTAACTGGTAGAATACTAGATCATAAGGGTGATATTTTGAAGCAAGAAGTTATCCTGTTTGGAAATATGAATGAGACTACATAGTCGTATGCCTGTTCAAAGCTAACATGAATTTACCACACAATATGTGATAATACCAAAACAACTGTCTCCATCCAGGGTTTCGACTATGCCATGGAGGATTTTAACATGTCATTATAGTCATAATCTCTTGCAAAGCTTGCATCATTATTTCAGTTTTACAGAGGTCTTTCATGTGATCACACCTGTTGGTTTAGTCCCAAGACCAGAGAACTTTAGCATTATTCAAATATATAAAATCTGAATATCCATATACATTAAAATATTAATATATAATATATATGAATGACCTTGCCTCTGATGCCCTCTCACATAGCTCCCTGTGTGCCTCTCCTAGCTGTGAGTCCTCTTGCTCACTGTTCATTTCATTCACTCATTCCACTGAGCCGAATCCCAGCACCGTGCCTGCCAAGGCTCCCTCTCTGGGCTTACCCACACGTTCAAACTGGGAATAGCACACCGTCTAAGATGCTCTCTTCCACTCGCATCTTGCATGGCTTTGGCTTGACTCCTTTCTGGAGCAGCTATTTTCTTTAGCAGATGGAAATAATCCAATAAACTCCTTCAGACCTCCAGAGCGGACAGAGCTTGGTGTGCTACATCCGTCCACATGGAACATTTGAGCCGTGAACGGAAGAAGCAAACTGTGGTGTGATGATGTCTGGACCACCTGGTTTAGGCAGGGACTGTGGGAGCCAATATTTTAGGAGTGATGAATTGTCTCGGGTTAGTAAAAAGAGAGACATTCTTTCAATCACTAGACTGCCAGGGATACCTCTATCTTCCCAAAGTATTGAAAATATTTTTTGATTCAGTAACACTATGGTTCACCACATTTACTAAAACCTCATCCTAATTTGCATTCTGACTGCTGGTACTTTGCTACTGCAAGAAGCTGCTATTTTCTCTGAGGCACAAGTAGGGGATTGAAGGGACTGCTCTCTCTTAACCTCTCATTACACAGCCAGTATTGCTATGACTGTCATACTGTGTAGGCCACATGAAAAGCGAGTTCCTGAAGCAACTTTGTAAAGCAATCTCTTGCAATTACCTGCTGGAACCAAAGCTATAATCACAGATGGTAAAGGCTAGGATTCAACAGGTATTTGGTATGGCACTCCACGGGATGCATTAAGCCAATTAACTCACAGTAGTACAGCAAACTGAAAAAAAACGTTGTGGATGAAATTAAGACAAATGAACAGGTGGTTCTTTTACTAATACAGTGCATGGCTTACTACAAATGGATGTTCTGTCTTTAAAACAAAAAGTTTAACTCTCTTTTCATTTAGTCTTTCTGTCTTCCACATCATACATCTCTGTCCCATATACTTCCCATCCTTGGGTATCTGCCTTCTGCCCTTGCAGCCCCCTGCTAAAATATTTTAAGAGAGAAAAAAAGAAAAGAAAAAAGGGAAGGGAGTCTTGTCATCCAAGCTTAGTGTAGCATGGTGAGTCATGCAGCAAATGCTTTTGTTCATCTATCTTTACTTGCAACTGTTCTTTGCAAAGAGTCATTGATCTGGTTCCAGTCTTCTAGTTTCTGCTGCACTATTGATGCTGCATCCTCACTGGAGCACCTCCTGTTTATCCTGCTGTTGCCTTGTGTTGTGGAAATCCTGCAGCTTTGGATCTGCAGGACCAGTCTCTTCACATACTCTAGCTGACCACAGATGGGGTGGATATTTGGGTGGGCCAACAAATAACCCTGGTTTGCAGCCTGGGTAGTTACAGGATTGGTCAGCCCGCCAGCTCTCCTTTCTCCTCAATTTTTTTTTTTTTTACAGAAGGCTAAGACTTGATGTGTTAGTGATTGCTACTAGCTGATGTAGGAGGTCCTTCTGTCTATGTGTTGCTTTTATTGGTTAATGAATAAAGAACTGCTTTGAGCCTACAGCAGGGAAGAACACAACTAGGTGGGCAAAGCTAGTCTGAATGCTGGGGGAAAGAGGGGCAGAGTCAGAGAGATGCCATGGAGCTACTGGAGATAGGTGCTGAGAACTTTACCTGGTAAGCCACAGCCATGTGACAATATACAGATTAATAGAACTTGGTTAAATTGATATAAGAGTTAATGAATAAGAAGCTAGAGCTCATGGGCCAAGCAGTGTGTTTCTGTGTGATTATTTTGGGTCTAAGCTAGCCGGGTAGCCAGGAACCAACAAGCGGCCCCTCCTGCTACAACTAGCACGTATAAACTTCTTATTATGTGATGAAAGATATACCATTCTCCTGTGATGGACAGCAGTTTTGTTTATGGTACATGTTTCAAAGAAAAAAGTCAGCACTACTCAAATTGCTGCCTAATACTTAGAGAATAGGTGAGAGAGGTGACTATGATATAGGAAAAGCAATATACAAGACAGTAGGGATGGAGGAAATGGAGGGGGAGAGAAGGAGAGGGAAGAAGCACAGAAATGCAGGAGATGGAGAAGGGAGAGTGTGAAGCAGAAGAACAGAAGAAACGTGGTGGATTGAATAGGGAATGAATGTTTGAACAGTTGAAAGGAGTGAAATCACCATGTACACTTCCTAGAAATCAATAGGTAAACAGTCTTGTTTGCCATTGATTGGGACAATTCTAGGGCATTTTCCTGCATGCTTGTCAGTGCCATTATCTTGAGTTTGGTCTGAAAACCTAGCCCTGACTCACAGCTTTTGAAGGCAAAGGTTTTCTTCCTCCCTTCCAACTTAATTCCCCAGTACTGATGAAATGTTTTCAGTGATCTAAACTTTATACTGACAACAGAAGTGATATTTGTCAATTGTTCCCATTACGTTGAGAAACGATCTTGATTCAGTACATTATTTAAAACGGAATCGGCACACACAAAGCACAGGGGTGAAGGAAGAAAGAGCAGAACCTAAGCCATGGTGATAAATGGTGTTTGAGACAGCTCAACACCCCAACACCCCTCTCAAAGAAGCAGATGAAATGAGAAGTCCATAAAACCTGCCAAAGCGCTCTCTCTCTCTCTCTCTCTCTCTCTCTCTCTCTCTCTCTGTGTGTGTGTGTGTGTGTGTGTCTGTCTGTCTGTCTGTCTGTCTCTCTCTCTGTCTCTGTTTCTCTCTGTGTGTATGTGTGTGTGTCTCTCTGTGTATGTGTGTGTTTCTCTCTGTCTCTGTGTATATCTCTTTGTTTCTCTCACACTTTCTCTCTGTCTCTCTCTGTCTCTGTCTCTCTGTCTCTGTCTCTGTCTCTCTGTCTCTCTCTCTCTCTCTGTGTGTGTATGTGTGTGTGTCTCCCCTCCCATATGAAAGCATGTCTGCCATCTGAAGTTTGTCACCACAATGCTCAAAGGAAGCAGTCTTGCTTGCTATGGCAAAGGCCACTTTAAAGTTTTGATTGACAAGCATGCCTGTGATCCGAGAACTTGAGAAGTGGAGAAAGGAGGTTTAGAAATTCAATGACCATCCTGAGGCCAGCTGTGGCTCTGCTTCTTCCTCCAGGTCATTGATTGCACTGGTCCATGAGAGTGGAGGGAGCAAAAATGGGGAATAGGGTTTGGAGAGCTGTGAGTACAACAGAGACAGCCAGCCTGGAGACAGACTGAGTCAATCAGCTCAACTTTATTCCAGAGAATAAAGAATATATAGGATTGGGGAGCCTGGGGACAAAAACCTAATTTGTATTAAGTGGCACTCTCCTATCACAAGGCTCTGTATGTGGCAGTAGGGTTCTACAGTAGAGCTCCTAGCACAAGTCCTCTAGCAGCAATCTGTGTCAAGGGTCAAGCTAAAGATAAACCAGGCAGCTGGCTTAGAGACAGCATTTAGATAAGATCAGCTCTCAAGGTCCAGGGCCACTATCCAGATAATAGCAGAAAGAAATCAGAAGTTTCTGCAGGGGAGGGAGGAAGTCTCCTGTAACTGGAATTTTTTCTCCTGCCAAACAGTTCCCAAATAAACACTCAGAGGTTTATATTAATTATAAACTATTTGGCCTATTAGTTCAGACTTATTATTAACTAGCTTTTACAACTTGAATTAAGCCATTTCTAATAGTCTATATTTCACTATGAGTCTTGTGGCTTCTTACCTCACATCTTGCTTCTCTGGCAGCTGCTGGATCTCTCAGTCTCTGCCTTCCTTTTCCTTTTATCTTTCTTGGATTTCCCACCAGGTTCTATTTCGCCTGGCTATTGGTCAAATCAGCTTCTTTATTAAGTAATGGAAATAAAACATTCACAGCATACAGAAGGGCATCCCACATCAGTCTCCATGTTGTCAAGCTTTGGAAAAAAGTTGCCAGGCCGTGAGAGCCTGAAACCTCTGGCCAGCCAGCAAGGCCTTCCAACAGTCAACCTCAGCTATTTAATATACTCAAGGCCAACCTGAATTTCATAAGAGCCTGTCTCAAAACAACAACAAATGGAAGATAATTGTGCTAAAACATGCCTGTGATCCCAGCTTCTCAGGGACATGAAGCGAGATCAGTTTAGTGCTAGCCTCTCCCAGTTAAAAAATCCCTTTCTTCAAAGTATTAAATAAAACACAGTGACTGAAAAGATGAATGTTAAGAGAGCTTGCACCTTTTCCAGAGGACTAGAGATCAGCTCCTACCATTCCAATCAAGTGGTTCAATACCACCTTTAATTTCAGCTCAGGGGGATTCAAGATAATAATACATTATTTCCCTCCAACTCCTCCCATGTGCCCTCCTTCCAACCTCTTCTTCACACCACCCCCTGTATAATCCCTGTCAAATTAAAATTTAAAAATCAGCAGAAAAGACCAGGGATATAAATGAGCAGTAGAGCACTTGCCCCGCATGCATAAAACCCTGGCTTCAATTCTCAGTACTTAAGAAACCAATATTTAGTCAATAGTTGACTAAATAAAGCATACTTTATTGGAACAGTGGCATATCATACAGCCATGAAATTTATAGTCATCTGTGTGTATGTTCCTAGATTAAGTTCCTAGATGAATAAACTACTTAATTTCATGTCTTCCCAGCTGTGTTAAGACATGTACATGCATGTACTTAGCTTCTGACAGGTCATACACCAGCCCTTGGCTACAGAGAATGGCCAAGAGTCAGACTACTTGCTTTGTGTGTGTCTTTGTGATGTTAGCAATTTTCTTCATGGCATACATCTTTGTTCTATTTTTAGAATGGAAACAGTTTTTGTATTTTTACACTAAACAGCATTCCAGACCTTGAGACCTTAAGGTAGTGTAATTATGGATTGTTCGTAAAAGGGAGAGTGGACTTCTTAGAGTAAGTTTGCAAGAAACTTCTTGACCAAGTCACCACCCCTTGTTTTGTTGCATAAGCTGGTTACCCTTTAGTCATAAGGAGTGGTCCCCATAATGTGCTGTCTGTGGTGGGAAATCAGGTTTCCTCCATGATAGTCAGAAGGTAGCCATGTAGCAGAGATTAGAAAGCTCGCCACCGGTTGTCGTGGTAGATGACGCTGCACTGACAAGCTCACCACTGGATAATCATACGAAATCCTCCAAACACAAGAGCAGTCTATGGGAAATGCTTTGAAAGTTTAGTAGTTTTCAAAATCCATTTGGGTAGACTCATTGCATACTTTATCTCAACAGATTCAAGAGTAAAATAGAAATCAAGTGAATATATCAATGAACAAACCTGTGCCGACATCAAATTACCCAAATCAAATTGTCGAGGATTTTAAGATCACGTGTTGTGACTCAGCCTGGGCTCTCCATCGATCAATTTCATAGCATAGCTGTAAATGAAACAATCAATTAGGGTCGACAGGTACTGGATAATAGTGAATTTAGAGAAAGATAGGGAGCGAAGGAGAGGGGTAAAGAGAGAATGAGGGAAAAGGAAGGGAGAGAGGGAGGGAAGAAGGGAGGAGAAAGTAGGAAGGAAAGATAGGAGAGAAAGAAAGAGAAAGAAAAAAGAAAGGAGGGAGGGAGTAGAGACGGAAGCAAGAACATGAGAGAGAAGGAGGGAGGGGAAGTCTCAGCTCATTCCTGGAAACAAGTTACTAAGTTTTAAATAAGAAACAAGTGACATGAACAAGAGTCGACAGCTGCTTTGCTGGGCCTGTGGTTTCCACTTCATCACATTACGCAGATTGGAGGAAGTATAAGTCAAGTGAAACTGTTATTTCGCTCCTCAAAAAAAAATTTGAAAGAATAACAAAATAATTTGATCTTACTATGAAGATGAATCCTAATTTTGAACTGCATAAGCCAGCTCCAAGACAGTTAATAAGAAATCACTCAAAACTGGGAGGAGCGTTTTGAATACTTTCAGCTGGGAAGCGGGTTTACTTTGAAAATATGTCTGTTGTTCGTAGGATTGCACAGGATCCATTTTCTGCAGGCCACCACCAGGGCTCAGTGAGTAAAGGCTTGGCATCCCAAGACCTGAGTCTAAAACTCAGAAACCAGCATGAGATCTCTATCAAAGCTGTGCTCTGACCGCCACACATGTGAGCTATGACGTGCACACCACACACATCACACACACACACACACACACACACACACACACACACACCACCATAAATAATAACTTCTTTTAAAAGAGTTCATTCTCTGACTTATAAACAGAATTCATCAGTGTTCACAGGATCTTTGATTTTCTTCCCCTGTAGAAAGCAAGACTGGCCAGGATCCGGGCAGCCAAAAGCGGAAGTGCAAATGCCTACATGCAGAGCAAACGGAACGGGCTACTCAGCAACCAACTGCAGGTACAGTCAAACCCTTCACTTCGCTTTGGGCTCATCAGCATGGTCGTGATTCAGCGCCACTTAACCATAGGATTTTATTGTGGGTGATTATGACAATGACCAGTGAAACACTGAATGACATTTTTATAACTCTCCGCTGTACACTGTAGTTGCCTATAAGAGCTTAGAACGTGTGCTAGGACATACTTCCAGTGGTCATGATTTCTCTTTTCACTAAGGAATCCCAGCTCCACGCTGTCCACTGACATCCTGTCCACTGTGAAATGGATGATGTAAAAACTTCTCATTCATTCAAGTTCTTATATATTCACATATATTTAAAAGTACACTTTGATAGGAGTCTGGGGCGAGACATGATATCCTTCTCTACTTCCATTGAAGAGAGAACAGCACTCAATAAGTATTACAAAGGCCACATGGTCACAGCAGAACTTGGCAAACTCCTGATAAACTCAATAAACGTACTCTAATACGGAGTTCCATTTTTGCTTCAAGAAGGTGCAGTCTTAAAAGACAAAGTGGAAATGAACCTGCTGATTACCCAGACTTAATTATACATTTGTCTATTTTTAATGAGTAAAGTGTTGCCAGCCAGGCTCAGAAAGCAGGCCGGAACTCTCTGCACCCATGGGGAGCCCAGATTCTCCTCACTTACAAATTAAAAGGCAGTTCCGTGTCTTCCCTGTGTTGCAGTCTTCAGAGGACGAACCAGCCTTCGTTAGCAAATCCGGATCCAGTTTCGAGACCCAGCACCACCACCTGCTTCACTGCCTGGAGAAAACCACGGTAAGGAGACCGCGGAGCTGCGGCCTTGTACCCTGACTGCCATGCTGCTCACTTCTGTGCAAACATGATGTCTCCAAGCAGGATTTGAGTCTCTGAATCTCCCAAAAGTATGCTAAAAGGAAGGGTACAGACAACTCCACAGTAATTGAAATTACGTAGTTACAATTCAACTTGGAAATTGCTATAGTTATTATAGATGCTTGGCCTTAAGTGGCTCCATTAAATCCAATCCAAGATACCAGATGAAGAAAGAGCGAAAGATACCTTCCAAATAAAATATTTTTCTTCTGTGTTTGTAAAACTATTTACACAGGAAAACTAATAAAATTTCAAGTGTCTTTATATCTAAATAAAGAAACTATCAAAGCTGCCACAAAAAACGACAAGGAGAGAAAGGATGAGAAAGCACATATTTCTTTTACTCACAGGTATAATGAATAGAGATAGATACTTAATAATTATATCTTTAGTACAGTAAAATGATAATCTCAGAGTATCGTAGATACAGAAAAGTCTCTGTCTCCTGGCTTGCTTACGATCAGTGGGAATTCTTCCACAGCAAACGTGTCCATAATGAATTTGGAGGTAGTCAAAGACATGGTGACAGCAGAAGTCAATGTAAGAGGTGGAGAGATGGCACAGCCATGAAAGGCTTAGGTTTGCACTTGCAAGAGGATATCTAAGAGCAGAAAGAGAGCAGACAAACGGGAGAGGAGGCAGAGAAAGAGTACGAAGGTCACTAGGAGGTGCGGGAAAGACAGTGGCTCGGTCCTGCACTGTCGAGATAGACAGGTGATGATTATCTCATGAGAAGTGGAAAATTTAGAGATTTAATCGGGGAAGTTACATGACTATATTTAAATTTTAAATAAAGCCATACATGTGCTTCTAATGTAATCGGAGAACAATTTCAAAGTTGAGTGACAGATTAAAAATAGATTTATGTGTCACTCTTTTGTCTTTGCCACTATTTTATCACTGAAAGATATTTCTAAAGAAAAAATAAAATGTCCTCAACGCCAAGAAATACAGTCTAGTTTGAGCTACCCAGAAAAAGAGAGAGCAACCAGAAGCAAAGCAGCTTCTTTGATTCCACTCCAGAAGAGATAAGTCTGACTTGCCGTGTGCTACGACTGTTATCATGTGTGCTGCGTATGCACCGGATGAGAAAAACACAGATCATAAATCCTTTGTGCTACAAAAAGCGACATGAAATTCTGTCACCTAATCATTGTTCCCCATGCTCTAAACAGTAGAATGCTGAATTCTGTGTGCTTCAAAATGCTATTCTCGGCAAAGAAATGACAAAATGAGTAACTAAAACAATCTGTTTCCCATTAGACTATGAGCTGCTTCAATTGCTTTACTAATATTTTAGGATGAGGGATGGTTAAGTGAAATCTAAAATGTGCGAAGCCTTTCATTATAAGGCTATTTCTACACACAGAGAGATAAAATAGTAATTGCAGTCCTTCCCCAGTAATTCATGCTAAAGAATGTTTGCTCTAACATTTCTGAGGCAAAATTCGTATGTAGGCGTTACAGGACGCAATTCTTTCCTATTTTTAAATTAAAATTTGTATGTGGTCTGTAAAGCATGGTCGTGAAATGATGAACCTCACCGTTTGTTCTGAGTGTGGAGTTAGGAAAATAGAAAGGATGATGAATAGGGGTAAGGAAAGACCTCCAAGCTTGGAGCTAATCTCTTGTGAGATACGTACATATGTTGCATTCTTTACTAATAAATAATAGCTGTCTGCACTTTGAGAATCTTAGGGTAGCATCAAAAGGAACAGGACTGCCTGAGGTTTCTCACTGTCTAATTGAAAATGTTTCTATAACACGTGAAGGTATTTGCTAATATGTGACAGGCAATCTAACTTAAGATAGTCTGTTGCAGTAGTCTCTTTTTATAAGTTTAGTCTGCATAATAAAGTCACTAGGAGTTTACAAATTCCTTATGAATATTATTTATATTCATTTAAGAGGTTTTGTTAGTTTATGACATCCTGATTTTATGCTTATGGTAACAAATGATATTCAAAATAAAATAAATGTTGGCCTATAAATAAACACCGAATCAGCTTGCTCGTGTCAGCCTCTACATCTAGCTAGAAAGATTCTTCTCCACGAAAAAAATTTCCCTAGAGGAATTTTTACTTTCATATTTTAGTCTTTTGGACAGTCCTATTACTTACCTATTGGATCAAGTCTAGCCAATTTTTAAAATGGTGATATTTAATCTCTTTTCCATTGAAAATATCATTTCTCTGCCTTCGTCCCACTCTCGCGCAGAACCATGAGTTTGTGGATGAGCAAGTCTTTGAAGAAAGCTGTATGGAGGTTGCCACGGTTAACCGTCCTTCAAGTCACAGCCCCTCCTTGTCCTCACAACAAGGGATCACCAGCACTTGCTGCTCACGGCGACACAAAAAAACGTTCCGCATTCCTAATGCCAATGTGTCGGGAAGCCATCGAGGCAGTGTGCAGGAGCTCAGCACAATTCAGATCCGATGTGTGGAGAGAACCCCGCTATCCAACAGGTACCTGGGATTCCCCTGTCATCTGGGTTTATGATATAAATGCCTGTCCTGGTTCCTAGACCGTGTCTGTTGCAATCAGGCTACAACCCATCTGTCCACTAAGTCCTAGTTCCTAGAAAACAAGGGAGGCAAAACTGACAAAACAAAGCAAGCATTCAGTAAGGGTCAAGAGTTGCATTAGGAGGCAGAGGGGATAGCTTCTTGGGTAAACTGATTGCCATGAAAACCTGAGGACTTGAGTTCAAATCCCCTAGGATCCACATCAAAGGTGGTCATACATTACAGGGGCATATAATCCTATCACTTGGGAGGCAGAGACAGGCAATCCTGGGGACAACTTGGGTAGCTCGACTAATTGGAGTTGGTGAGTCAGCAGAAGACCCTGTCTCAACACATAAAGTCCAGAGTGACCGGGAAGATACCCAACATCAAACTCCCTGCTCCTCCCTCCTCCTTGTCCTCACAGAAAGTTTGACATGGGAACTTGTCTCACTTTCTACAAGTGTAAGACTATTACTTGGAGAAACCTTCAAGTTTTAGATACTTACAGCTGTTATGTTGAGGGTCTTATATGACCATCATTAAGTGGGTTACTTTCAAGGAACTGTGCGCTGCAGCAAAACACCACCTATAAGATTTTATGGCCAGAAATGTTATAAAATCTCGATGAAATGACATTCCATGCTGGCACCTTAAGCCTCTCAAAGACTTCACCCCTCAAAAAAACTATTTCACTTTGGTCATCTCAGACATATAATTCTTATCTGAGCTCCTTTTATATTTGTATAGAATATACTTTGAGAAACAATTGATTGAAGTAAGTTGACCATGATTTTAGGAATATAATTCATGTTAATGAGCTAACATTTAAGATAATATATATTAAAATTGTTTCAAATATGCTATTGTTTATGTGTTTAAATACTATTTATTAGTAGTAAAATATACATTCTTCAGTTTCCAAGGAAAAAAATTCAATAGCTTACATGTTCAAACGTACTTTTTCCTCAAACAGCCGATCCAGCTTAAATGCCAAAATGGAAGAGTGCGTTAAACTAAACTGTGAACAACCTTACGTGACCACAGCAATAATAAGCATCCCAACACCACCAGTAACCACGCCAGAAGGTGATGACAGGCCAGAGTCTCCAGAGTACTCGGGAGGAAATATTGTCAGGGTGTCTGCTTTGTAAGACAATTGTCACAGGTCTAAGAGAATTGGAACCCTGACTATGAAAAGAATCAAAAGTAGAAGAAAGAAGAAATAATAATCCTTTTTTGCAGATTAAGACAGTAAACCAAGAAGTTTGGAAGTGGAAAAAAATAAAGCTTTCAAAGTGGAGGATATGAATTGGAAGAACAAAGGGCATTTCGAGACAGAGTTCAACCTGCTCACAGAGGAAGACTCTGTGGTCCTTTGACTTTGTGAATGAGCACAATGGAATACCATCTATTGATGCTTCTTATGATCAGGACTCTTTTTTAAGAAAATAAACAAAATGAATCTTTGAACATAATGTTCCAGTTGAATGCAAAACAAAAAAATATGGAAAACATTTTGATAAAAATTTTTCCTGTTAAAACCATGAACATTGGCTCTGGCGAAGATTATCGTAGATGACAAAAGTCATACGATCCATTTATATGGACTGAAGGAAACCATCCTAATGCATGCTAGAATTCTTTGGAGCAGTGATCTCAGTTTCCTTATGTTGTCTTCAGAATAGGCATGATAAACTATACCTGTAGAAAGGGGAACTTTCTGTGCACTTACAATGAGCTGATTGTCCATGTTCCATGACGGGCTGTGCACATAAACTCCTTTTAGCACTGCAGTGTTTCTCATGGGGATGCACACTAGTAAATCTAAAGTGTTTGGATAGTTCAGTATTAATTATTGTTTAACCTTGCACCTAGTCGTTGTTAAACTGCAATAACTCATTCTATATCTGTTGTATCAGGAATCAGGATTTTTTTTTTGGACTCTCCATATATTCATAGATACAGTAAGAGCCACGTTCATAGAAAACCTTCTGGTGTGTCCAGGCTTTAGGTGACTTTTTAATCCAAAACTATTGTGTCCTAAATGTTTTTTTGGTAGTATTCTTTGGTCATCTGTATTCCAGTGACCCAGTGCATTTTTCTGTTCCTGGATCTCTCTAGTGTCTTTCTACTGGGTTTACCCATTAATGACAGGATTAGTATTTACTGTAGTAAAATAAAAAGTTTCCTATGTTTGTATTTCCCAACTGGTTATTATAAGTAGACTGTCATTAATCCCCTTGACAAAAACTAGAGTAAAGGAGTTGACATGAAATACCTCCAGTGTTTTCACTATTTGTGGAAAGCACAGACCCTGGAAACATCTATATGTATTTCATGAGAGGAGTTAAATGGGACTAACAATCACAAGACCGACGATCTCAGCATCTGTCTCAGTGTATTATTTATTTTGCTTCAGATCTTGAATACATTTGAGAACAACTGAGACGCAGAGTCAAGCTGAAGTGCTTTATGTAGCAATATCTAACGAGAGCAGGCTTTTGAAGCCATCCAAGAAAGCAACAACTTATCTCAAATGATCCTGTGTATCACAAGGCACAAAGTTCTCTGCAAAATCAGGAGGACAGAAGTGTGATGATGTGAAGTTGACCACTATGTACATTTAAGTGAAAAGTCTTGCTATCTTTTCACCCTTAAATATCCGCAGACATGTCTGCACGTGACAGTGTAAAAAAGTTTAATGTCATGAGAAGTTTTGTTTATTTCAAGCCACCACCGTAAGAACGAAAGCTTAGTTTCTATACATGGAAAGAATTAATAATTACTATAATTAATCCTCCACCATAGAGGTTTGAAAATGCTTATCACAATTTACCGTAAAAAGGAATTAATCCAACCATTTTCAGATAAAGCCAGAAATGATCGATTCCCGTTTATAGAATAGCTTCTAGAACAGTGCTAGGCACACAGATCTTCCTAAACAGCTGAGTGTCGGGGAGGGGAACTCACTTTCTCTCGGGAAGACCTGGCTTTATTCCTAGTGCATCTTTTAAAAAGTTACTAATCTTCCTGCAGCGTGAATACTAACAGTTCTATTAACACCTGCCTCTTGTCACTTTGTGCTTCTAGAGCAAATATATAGTGAAACTTCTTTGATGGCAATTGTTGAAAAACCTTTCAAAGTATAGACTAAGAAAAGTACAACCAAGAACACTTAACATCTTTTGATTCCCAATAAAAAGCTCTATTTTCATGTTCTTAATAGTAAAAAAGAAATGAAATACACTTAGCTTATTTGGGTTGATAATTATTCTTCCTCTTTTGAATTGTCATTTATCACAAATGATTGATTTCTGCAGATTTTCACAGAAAAGAAATTTAAAAAAACTTTTTGATGTTTGAGGTGATTTAAAAATATACTGTGTTGGTGGCGAATGATATTGATGACTATTGATGACTGTGATAAGTGCATCTGTATTGTAAGTGAAATGTAATTATTTCTGTGTATCATATGGAGTAACTAAGGTCATTGTTTTTTTGACAATTTTGTTTGAAATTCATATATCTTATTTCAAAGGATAGCATAATATCTGCATTATGCTGGAAAAAAATAGACTTTTGGAGAATACTTAAATAAAACACGTGCATGCTTGAACAGGACAACCTGGTTGCTTGGGACCCTTTCTTCTTAGATTTAATTTCTTCACAACAGATGTGTCACACTCAGTGTAACTCTGAGAGGTCTCTGTGCTCACGCAGACTAAAAGAACTCAGGAGTGCACCGTAATCTAAACTGGTTAAGCTTTTCTTCAACAGTAGGACACCAGGAATAGACTTAATAGGGAAGAACGTCAATTTTAATGCATTTTTAGAAGGAAAGTAGGCAAGCCATTTAGTACAGAGACTAATTTTCACTCTTTCTGTATGTTCTAATTTTGGGTATGCAGTATCCATATTCTTGTTAGTTAGTTTTCCATGGTGGCCTGTGAGCTCCTCAGGCGTCAGTCTTGGATTCGAAGGGTTCATTGCACCTCTCTTTCCTTACCTCCAGTCTCAACAACAGCTTGGAAATCGCCTCTGGGGAGTTATACTCATGTCTGCCAGCAACATTGCTCAAAAGAATAAAAACATTTCTTGCTATCAAACACGAGTCCTCTGAGCCTCGTAGGGCAGACATGCATCTTCCCTAAAGAGTTATTGCAGTTTTTGCTTTGTTAACTCATGGGTGTAAGGATAGTTATTAAACTGTGACAACCTCAACAGAATTTTCAACACAACCATTTAAAAAAATAAAATAAAAATTTAAACCACTTTTATCTCAGCTAGCTGCATTTAGGAGAGTAATTTTTATCAGGTCATTATGTTTTATTTCTAAGCAATTAATAATTTAAAAAGCAATTTGTTTGTAATCATTATATTTCTAGCAAAGCTTTTCCCATGAAATTAGCCCACACTCCCTAATGCTTGGCTGTTTACTGCTCGCTTTATACTTCCCTCTTTTCACTTCAAGCATTAATTACTCTGGTTGCTTCCTCCTTTCCCTAGTAATTTCTTCTTCTGGGTTTTCTATAGAAATTCATTAGTCATATACTATTTATTCTACTCATAACTCAATTTCCGGAGTACATATCATAAACTGGATACTGCATTAAGCACTAAAAAAATAACTATTAAGAAACTAGATTCACCCTGTGAGTTCAAGGCCAGCCTGGTCTACAGAACAACTTCTAGTACAGGCTTCAAAGCTACACAGAGAAATCCTATCTCAAAAAAACCAGAAAGAAAAGAGAGAGAGAAAGAAAGAAAGAGAAGGGGATGGGAGGAAGGGGGGAAAAAAAGAAAAGGAAAGAAAGAAAGGAAGGAAGGAAAGAAGGAAGGAAGGAAAGAGGGAGGGAGGGAGGGAGGAAAAGAGGGAAGAAGGAAGGAAGGAAGGAAGGAAGGAAGGAAGGAAGGAAGGAAGGAAGGAAGGAAGGAAGGAAGAAAGAAAGAAAGAAAGAAGATCCAATGACCAATAGAAGAACTCAATAGCATTGGTGGAGTTACTTTGTCCCATAATGTCATGTCAGGATATTTTTTTTAACTTTTGTTTCATTTATATTTTTTATTTTATTTCAGCCTACTGGTTTTGCTTATGTATTATGGCTTCTGGTTTTGTGCTTTTATGGGATTCCTGAATGTGTGAACAAGAGGAAACAAGTCTGTCTCTGGGTCTATATCTGTTTCGTGTGCCATTTCTTGGGTTATTTCCTTTCTTAATGTTTTTGTTTATTTGTTTTGTTTTATCTTATTTTATTGTTATCCCTTAGATTGCTGTTTGTTTTCTAATGAGAGACATAAAAGAGGTAGAACCCTAGGCAAGAACTGGGGGGCATAGGGAAGAGAACTATATCAGAATGTATTGTATAAAAAGATCTATTTTCAACAAAAGGGGGTAAAAGGTAGGCCACATTTCCTCGAGGAATTACATAGTGTCAATGGGTGGAAGCAGTGTGTGTCTCCTTGCTACTCACGGCCAGTACTGCAAATGTCTACTTTGCTCAATACCAACTTGGCCTCATCTCCCGAGGACATTTCCCTAAAAAGCATTATGTGTAGATAGTGATCTTACAGTGCTGTCTCAAATCATTCCACCATGCCAATGAAATCTTCTCTGTGTAGGGCAAAAGGTCAACATGTGAATTCTTGTTATTCAGAGAAAACCCCCCAAAAAAGAAACAAATTCAAAACAAAGGAAGAACTCACTACCGTGGTTTGATAATTGGGAGAAAGAAAAATACTCTTTCCTTGAAGCTTCTCCTCCACATTTCATATTACAGTTTCAGAGACTGTGGAAAGAAATTATTAGAATTGGATTTTCTCCAAACGTAATTATGTTGCTGTGAATCATCGCACCATACCTCAAAATAGTTTATATAATGAATCATACAGAAATGTATGACCTGAGAGGAAGGATATCTAAAAAGAAGCTTCTATCCAGGAACTCAACAACAAAAAAGATGGTTCTAGATCATCTATGGCCACTCCAAAGCACGGGAAGAGCTGACTGAGATCCTGGCATCAGCAGAGCAAAAGAGGCAGACACAGATTTGGAAGAACACTGGTAAACAAGAGGAGGGGTGTTGACGGGTGTTAAAAACTAGTAAAAATGCATCCTTTGGTTCAGTTTTAGTTGAAGAGCCTGTATTTTTAGCATTTGATTGCATTCATTCAATTGCTCTTTTGGGGTATAAACTGTAACAAAAGGCATCTTAATGTATTATCCGTTTTCAGAAATTATGCTCAGAGATTCTAAGAGAATTTTTGACAACGCGCACAGTGGAGAATAGAACCCAAAACAACACAGTAAGAATTGAGTCCTAAGAACTACAAAAAAGACATGTAAGGTTTGAAGTTGAAAGAACTTTGAACTTGACACTGTTATGTAAGACTCACTCTAATCCTACAATATTTTTATCCTTAGTCAACCTGGTAAGAAATCAATGCACAAATCATGGAACTAGAGCCCTAACATGCTCTTTTTAGTATACAGCTTTTAAAGTATATTCACAGTGAGCACCAAATAATGATGAACTATAATAACCACAAAGATGTGAAAACAATGTACGAACATACCAGGTAACTGCAGAAAAATGTCAAAACTGAGAAATAGCAAGTCTAGACTTTCTTAATTTAAAATTATAACATTTAAAACACGTCTTTCTGTGAATGGTTCTGTTGTGTAAAAATACTGTAATACCATCGCTTCTTCTGATCAAAGAGAGACCATTCATTTCTCTTCCCTTTTTCTCAATCCAGAAATGTTCTTCACCTCAAAAAAAAAGTGTGCTGCTAAGAACTGTTTCTGGGTTCACTTTGAGTGAATTAAAATAAAATGAAAGGTAGTGATGAAATTCATTGCTGTTCTAGATAGCAAATATTTTTCCAGGAAACTCATGACAGTGTGTGTAAGTGGGGATGGAGAAGACTATATTGGATCACCTTGCTTTCATTTTGAAGTAAAACAGGTTAAAACTTTCTAAGTCACTGAGCAAGAATGCAGTCACAGCCTGTAGTACCTGCTGCTCCCAGTCTACATCCTAGACGCTTGAGGTAACAGAATACAAATATCCAAAATTATATAAATAACTTTGATTTCTCCACTTCAGTACCTTCTCTAACTTCTTAAAGTCTTGCAGAAAGTTTCAGAGAATGTCTACGAAGAGCCTACTGGCATTTAGTACCTCCTCATGCAAAATTAGGTACTAAGAGATCCTGATGGGGAAGAAGACTGCATCTCTCAGCATTCTAAATAAATATGGTAAAGTTAAAATACCCCTGGTTGCTTCCATCTTCACAAAGAAATCCAAAAATTTTATTTGTTCCTAATAAAATAAAAAGCTTCAATAAAGTGTAAACACCGGCATTTGATTTACAGGGAACTGTAGGAAATTTAATGGACCTTTTTAAACGGTGCTTGGGAGGTAACTACTTTCCATAAAACTTCTTTTGGCTTCATCGTTTTCTTGTTTTATGCTCAAAACTATCACTGGCCCAATAATAATTTTTCTTTATTCTTCTCACCCTTTCCTTTTCTACCACTCAAATGGTAAATTTATTATTTATTGTATTTTGCCCAAAACTTCTTTGACGTGAAAGTTTGAGGTGTAGTTAACATTCAAAAGACATGCATGTGAGAACACACGTCACATGCAGCTTATTGTTGTCCAATCCAGATAATAAATTATATAAATTTGATGGGAAAATTGTAGTTTTATGACATTTTTTTAAATTTATAAAGATAAGAATTCTCAAACTTGCCTTCAAAAGGAAAAATATCCCTTCTGAATGATTTTCCACACTAGGATTATGGAACAAGTAAACCCTAATATAAGTGCACACTTATACTGTATTATATTATATTAATTGGCAAAAATTCTGACAATTTAGTTGATGTAATTATTTATGATTAGATATAGACTTGTTAATTTTCTAAGAGTGATGAAAATTAATTCACTACATTCCTTCCATTATCAATTTCCTCTAATTAAAGTATGACAGCTAAATTTTTAACAAACATGCAAGAGAGTACAATGAGCTCAATTTAGAGACTGAGATCCAGACAAAAAATCAGTGACTCTGATTCTGATTAAACATTGTAGATTTCATGCTCACGGGCTCTCTGTGAGCCTTATCAGTTTGGTTGCTCACCTTCCTGGACTTAGGGGGAGCTGGGAGGACCTTGGACTTAACATAGTGAAGGGAACCCTGATGGCTCTTTGGCTTGGAGTAGGGCGGAGAGGGGGTATGGGTGGAAGGGAGGGGAGGGAAGGGGGAGGAGGAGGGGAGGAGATGGAAATTTTTAATAAAAAAATGAGAAAAAAATAAAAAAAGAAAAAGAAAAAAAGAAAAAAACAAAAAAATAAAAAAATAAAAATATTTATTATGTTAAAGAAAAACATTGTTAGTTCTTCTGAACTGTTTTCAAATTTTAAATACAAATGAAGGTCCAAAAAATTGTTGTATTGTTTTCTCTTCTTTTGAGACTTTAATTCTTTTAGCTATTTTAAGTTTTTTAGTACAATATATTTTATCATATTTTTTCTCTTTTCCCATTGCCTGTCTTTCTTCTTTCTTTGTCCTCCTGCTTTTTCCCCTCTTCCGGATTTCCCTTCTATATATACTTTTTGCCTGCCGCCTCCTCCCCATCCTTCCTCCTGTCTCAATATTGACCCTTCACCAGCAGATGTTTTGAACAAGAAAAGGATCACAGCTTCACAGAGTTAAACAACTGCAGCATAAACAAAAGCAATGCACCTTAAAATAATATTCTACAACACTAGGCTTTGTAATGAATTGCTCTAGAGAAGCTATGTATAGTAGCGTCTGTAGTATTACTGAGCACTGCTGTCTTTTCTCTGAAGATGAAATGCCTGGGATCCTGAAACCTGCACCAACCACTACACAGAAGAGCTAAGGTGGCAGTGATTTGAAAAGACACATATGAAAAAGAATCACCATTGCTTATTGAACTTAAAATTTTACCTTTTTATTTAAAGAAAAAAAAGTAGCTTTCTTCTTAAAATGTAATCGGTCTCTTAGATTTATTTGTTTTAAATTTAAGTTAAATCACACTCAGTGTGGTAACCCAGATCCAGAAAGACAATTTATCACATGTACTCATTCATAAGTAATTTTTAAACATAAAGCAAAAAAAAAACAGCCTACAAATAACAATCCTAGAGAACTAGACAACAAAGAGGACCCTAAGAGAGACAGACATGGATCTAATCTACATGGGAAGTAGAAAAAGACAAGATCTCCTGAGTAAATTGGGAGCATGGGGACCGTGGGAGAGGGTTGAAGGGGAGGAGAGAGGCAGGGAGGGGAGAGGTGAGGAGGAATGCAGAGAAAAAAATGTACAGCTCAATAAAATAAATAAATAAATTTAAGTTATGTATATCTGATGGTGAGTTTGTAAATTCTGAACTTCTCTTTCAGAACTATATAATTAGAGGACACATCAAAATATCAATCTTTTATCACTAAATAAATCTATGAGCTTCTAACTTGGCTACGTAAAGTTCTTTTTACTTATTCATTTATAAGGGTCACAGCTGTGTAAAACCCACAATCATTGACCTTCCCCAGTTAGTTGCTGTATATGGCACTTCACGGAGGACTAAGGACACATCCGGATAAAAAAGACAACGTCCCTTCAATGACCATTTGGCTTGTAGCCTAAATATCAAACAGTGTGAAGTACAGTTCAAGAAAGGTATGTAAGTTTCCTCCAGAAACAGCACAGTGTCTGAAAAATCAAACAAATTTCAAGAAAGTATCTAAAAATGATGAACTTTTCCCCTCTCAGGATATCATTATATGATACTGCAACACAAGACTAAGAGTACACTACTGAAAATCACACGGTGTAGCTATCATTTTTTCCATGCTCTTTGTAAGCGAGATGTGTATTGGAGATGCTAGGAGCAAAATTACACCGCAATTCTCCTATCGGTAGTATCCGTATTTTGTTGTTGTTTTGGATCCCAAGTACATTGTAATAATCTATATTTACAGTGAGGTACATCCTGGGAAAAATAAAAGCAAGTAGAATGTTCACACCCACAATAAAATGGAAACGGAGGCCTACAGAACATGTAAAAGAGAATGAGCCTACTGGAAAAGGCACATGAGAGCTGAAACAGATATGTTCCACCGGCAACCCCATTGCAGACCTGGCAAGCACACATGCATTCACCCCTAGAGTGTAAAGAACCAATCTAAGGGGTGAGTACCAGCCACAGCTTTTAAACGCTTTTACATCTCTGCTGCCGAAGGTCAAACATTTAATAATTTCAGCCAAAGTTTTGGCAAATAAATGAATCACTAATTTGTCATCCTTGTTTCCTATGTATTTTTCTTTCATAAGTGCCAATATGATTGTTCAATGCAATACAACGACTAACATTTATTAGTTTATCAACCAATGCCAGTCTTTCTCTTAATTTTATTTCTCTGTCATGACCATGTAAGCCGATTTTAGAAAAGTCATTTTCAAAACAAGGGTAATAGTGAAATAACTGATCCAAGGCCACTTCAGGAGAAGATTCAGACCAAACTCCCACAGCAAAGCCCATCCACTTCCCAAACAAAAACTTTCCTGTTGCAAAACCACAATGAAATGCTGTTCAAGCTGGGTGCAGCCCGTAGTTCTAGATTTAGTCACTTAAGAGCAAAGAGAATGGGAACCTCTGTGACCACTTGGGTCAGAATCGTACACTGGCGGTGCCTGCACCACTGAGATGACCAGGAAGCAGTGAGATGAGATGACCACATTTCACTTGCTTACTTAATCAGCCCAACGACTGAGACAGATGCTCCTCTAGACACTTAAGCTAAAACAACTAGGAGGCAGCTGTTATCGATGCCGCTATAAAATTTGTGTCTAGGAAAAGAGAGAGATAACATATCATTGCAATTAGTGATGCCTTAATGAAAATTCATGGGTACTGTGAAATTCATTAGGAGGGGCTCTGTAGTTAAAACCCCAAATTCAGGGGCTGGAGAGATGGCTCAGAGGTTAAGAGCATTGCCTGCTCTTCCAAAGGTCCTGAGTTCAATTCCCAACAACCACATGGTGGCTCACAACCATCTGTAATGGGGTCTGGTGCCCTCTTCTGGCCTGCAGACATAAACACAGACAGAATATTGTATACATAATAAATAAATAAATATTAAAAAAACCCAAATTCATAAAAATTTTCATTAAAGGATAAATTTATTGGGGTTGAAAGAAGCAGACATTATACAAACAGGGAGAGATAACTTTCCAGGCATGCTCTAGAGACAAATGATAACCTGCAGAATAGAAAAGGTTTTCTAAGCTTTGGAACCTCCTAGAAAGACTGGGCAGCTAATTTACAGTGACTGAAGGAAGCCGTGGCTGTGGATCAGACGCAGCATGGGATACTTGGCATGGATGAACTTACTGACCTTCCCACCTAAGAATACTGCAGCTTGTCCTTGGTCTGCTGCGAAACCATGAAGGATTTGAGATGAGGGATGACATAATCCAATTTATGCTTTTAAGAATTCAGCCTCCTTGCTGTGTGCCGAAGAGCACGTTGGAGGAAAAGGGCAGATGAAGCCAAGAGACCAATTTGAAAATCATTACAGTAAGTAACTCAGATGAGAAGTGAGGTGCAGCTGATTTAAGGTGGAACCTGAGAGAACTATGTAATTAGGAAGACAGTTTGGAGTCAAAGTAAAGGATCCTGAGTAATGATTTGTGTCTATGCGAGAGATATCAAGGGAAGTCAACAATGTCTGACTTAGGTAGCTGACTGACAGAGGAACGCGTCATTTGCTGAGATGATCAGGAATCCTGTGTTGACTATGTTCGCGGGTCATCGAGGAGGGACAAAATAACAGTAATGTCAAGAAATGCTGTGTACTTACCATGACTGTTTGTCAAACGAGGTTTTGAAATTGCCATGCTTACTTCTGTATTGGAAGACTAAAATGGAACCGGATACTATCTCTTCTTGATTTTAATAAACAAGTTTGACACAGCGGTGCTTGTCCCAGAAGAAAGTCTGAAAGTTATTTATGTGGGAAGAGCAACATAGAGGAGGAACTCAAGTCGAAATGTATTGAATAAGATGCAGAGTAAGAGAGGAATCCATGAAGGTGAACCAGAAAGGACGGTACAGTGGTGTAAGGATGTACAGAAGGACTGGCGGAAGCAAGGGACATGGGGAAGTTTCTGAGAGGAGTGGGCTACTTCACTGGCCTGCTGAAAAGCCTGGGAGAGTCGGTATGGAAAGAGGTGAGTCTAAGCGGCCGTTGCATCACTGAGCAAAGCACCCAAAGTAAAACCAGCTCTAGACCAAAGCTGCAAGAGCAGAAAACTCTGCTGAAGCTCTTGGCTCTGAGCACGGGTCAAAAATGAACTAGCTTCTGAAGGGCTACAGGAGAAACTGCATGGTTAGGGGTGGGGTAAATAGGTGGGTTTCCTATTTTCTCAACCTGACAGGATATAAATATAACCCACTTAAATTCTGGAGCAATGATTTAAAGTCCAGGAAATGAAGAAGTGGTGTGGCCTGAAGGAGAAGCAGAGTGAGGAATGTCTGAGGAAAAAGTAGGACAAACAATGAATCAGAACATAAGCAGAAAAGAAAACCCCACAGAAAAAAGCTGGCTTTCTCTTGGGGACTTCAGTGAAGGCTTCCTGTGTGGCTGTGTATGACGGCATGAGACAGTCACTGATACATAGTCTTACTGCGCTCTGCTTGGCCTACTGAGAAGTGACTGCATCTACTGGGAACAAATTTATATGTTCACCATTCTAAATAAAAATGAAAACGATGCCAATCATCTGGGGGCCCTGCAAAATGAGAAGCTGAAGAGGCTCAGAAGATGCTCAGCAGAAGCTGGGAACTGGCTTCTCTGACTCCCGGTGCTGCCCAATCCTATTGGGGAGGGGTAGACTATGACACAGGGGCATGTCACCACAACGGGCATGATACCCGCCAGGAAACTAAAGGACCCGGTGTTTCCTTTCCTGAGACTTGTCCATTCATTCTTATCTTTGACTGTCATGGACAAGGCTGCAAGGGACACATGCAATTATAATAACTGAAAGAAAGATACAATACATGGGACTCCCTGGATATTTGCATTTGGCAAGAGACCATGTAAACTTCATGAATCTCCAGAGAAATGAGGTCCTAGGAATTCTCAAAATTCCTGCCTATACTGCCTATTCTGTCTAAACAGCCTATCAGTCAGAGTGACCTTGTAAGCAGATACACACACCATGCATGGGCGCACACTTGTGCATGCATGCACGTGCGCGCGCGCGCGCACACACACACACATACACACACACACACACACACACACAAATGCATACATATGCATAAACTCAAGAAACATAGGCATATCCACACACATGCTACATCAACTCATACAGCAGGCACCAACATACAAATACATCCCTAAACATAGATATACATGTGCACACAGTCAGTGCTTATGGAAGAGGAAATATAAATAATGCAAGTACGGCTTGCTAGTCAGCAGAGAAGAGAAACATGTAAAAAAAAAAACCTGGGTTTATTTTTAAGTGAAATATAAGGCCACAAGAATTTTTATGAGTAAATTATACTGTTTTGCTTCTCAAAACAGTATGGTGGCGCAATAAGAACAGCAAAATTCGTAAAAAGGAGAAAAAAGAAAGAGAGGCAGGGAGGGAGGAATGGAGGCAAAGAGGCAGGGAGGCAAAGAGGGAGGGAGGCAAAGAGGGAGGGAGGGAGGAAGCAAGGAGAAACAGAGGGGCCCCCTCTAATAGTTCTCCCAGTGGTAAATAGTGGTAGTTTGAACCGGGGTGTTATAGTAGATATGGAGAAACCTGAGGAAGATTAAGTTCAATTTAGAAAGAGGTGCTAACAAGCCTTGTCTGGGACTCAGCTGTGAGACAGGAAGAATTTAAGCAGCTAGGTAGAGTCACTAAAAATGAGTAGGCTGGAAGAGAAACAGTACGCAGGGTTCCATTTTAGCCATGGTACGCCTTAAATTGATGTGTTCCGTGTGGAAGTGTCAAGGAGAAGCTGCATATATAAAACTGAAATTGAAAGGCAAGGTCAGGGCTGAAGACAGAAAGAGAAGAATGATGAGAAGGGAGCTGGTGTGTAGAGCACGGTATTGGATGGAGCCGTGTGGTGAGTGTGTGCATAAAGAAGAGGCCCTGGCCAGATGGAGCATCTAGCCTTCAAAGGCCTTCAGAGGAGGGGGAGTGGGAAAATAAAAGGAACCATCAGTGAAGGATGGGACAGAGCCTGAGAGCTTTCATCTGTTTTTATCAGCTTTACTAGTGTGCGAACCAGCTGAAGAGGAATAAATCTACTTTATGTTCTTTCTCTTCCTGCAAAAGCCGAGAACCGGGGAAAGCAAGGTTTTAAAGCTGTGTCCACAAATTCTTTGAGAAGCCTTCATCTGAGAAATAGCTTAATTCCCTTCCCTGTGTGTGGGCAACATTTAATGACTCGCTTCTAACTAATCAAGTCTGGCAGGACTACGAAGTACAACTTTGAGATTAGATTAGAAAGAGACGGCAACTCCCATCTTGAGTCTTGCTAGGACTTCCTCTGGAGTCATTTGCTCTGAGTTGAGCTGGGCACTGTCTAGAGGGAAGATCTGTATGGACATCTGAGACCTAGAACAGTCACAGTCAACAGGCAATGAGAGTAATGTAGTCTTTAAAGTGGATCCTGTAGAATCACTTCAGGATCTGGTGATCACAGCCTCCTCATTCAACATCTTCACTGAATCTTCTGAAACAGAATATCTAGGAAAAAAAAATGGTTCTCAAAAATTTTGAGATAATAAAAATTGGCCATTTGATGCTGCTAAGCTTTGGGAGTAGTGTGTTAGGAGGCAATAAATGGTGAATATATCAGCATAATGGAGCAGAAAATGTCATGTAGCTATGCGCAATAAGTTTCTTCCCAACATTCTTATTGCTTTGGTCCTAAGGGGAAAAAAACAAATAATGACTGGTAAGTTTATTTTGAAAACAATACTTTTTTCTCCACACAAAAAAATAAGATCCAATGGCATGGTCCTATGCAGCTAACATTCTCCACCTTCAACTATTCTAGATAAATACAGCCTACCCTACGGTATTTCTCTTAATGAAACGTGACTTACTAGAGTCTACTTCCAGTGTATTGTGGATTTGGTAAGGAATTCCCAAACGGGATCACTTTAAATCTTCTCCAACCTAACTGATGTTGTAAGGGCAAGACATAGTACCCAGTAAAGAATACGAAGGGTGCAGATATAAGAGAAGGGACACCTTAAAGTCCGGCTGGACTGCCTGCTGGAAGACCATGAACATGTACCTAGTGTGTTCAGCCCTGTTTCTTCCCTTTCTGAGATGGTCTGCTAGTACCCTGGTGTGGGACGGGAAGGATCAGAGAAAGTGAGACATGTATATTAGAAGGGTCTTCCAATGTACAAGGTTTCAGGACAGTCACGCCTACGAGCCTGTGTACTCAGGTCACATGTGTGTTCCTGTTGACGCTGGACAGAGCCCAATGATGCAGCTGTATTCCTCTGGGGACCTTGAATATTCCTTTTTCAGCTTCCTCACATCCTGTCATCGCTTAGCACATCATATGGAAAGCACGCATTTCTAACTGGGTGTCATTTCCGTGTAGCCTGTTATACATGACTCAATTATTACATTTTACTTTTAAATTGCTTATTCTTTGTTCTCTTTCATAATTCTTGGCATGAGCTCTTTTTCTTTTTTTTAGGTCAATTTTTTTTATTTTTCTTTTTTAATTTTTTTCTCATTTTTTTAATTAAAGATTTCCATCTCCTCCCCTCCTCCTCCCCCTTCCCTCCCCTCCCTTCCACCCATACCCCCACTCCACCCCTCTCCAAGACAAAGAGCCATCAGGGTTCCCTTCACTATGTTAAGTCCAAGGTCCTCCCAGCTCCCCCTAAGTCCAGGAAGGTGAGCAACCAAACTGACTATCTGAGTTAAACACACAGGACATCCCAGGTATATCTGAACCTGAATCACGACAGCTGGATTTTTCAGTACCTACTGATTTTTCTCCTCTGAAATCACTGAGAAGAATGGTACTAATCAGAGCAGCCAGTTGAAGGTAGGTGATTAAATTAAAGCGCCCTTTACAGAAGCAAAACGTTAAACTGGGTGTGTGTTCCTTGTCAGTGAGTGAGACAGCCATGGTATCAGTCTTAAGTGGTTCATTTACTGAGTTCCTCCTCTCATAGCTCTAGGGAGGAGTACCCCATGCCTGGAGGAAGCTGCAGATCTCCAAGAAGAGATGAATGAGATTACCAGGCTGAGTGAATCTGTCCCATCAACTACTCAAAGACATGACACATCCAACCAGTATCTCTGTATTTAAAAATTGCTAGAAATGTAAATCATAAACAGACAGGAGGCCCTAGCAGAAAAATTTACTAGCATTATCCTGCTAAGTGGACATAGTGCCAAACTGCCTGCTAAATACTTATCTTTGTAACCAGGGATTATTACAGCTCTCAGCCCTCGTCAGAAAACTGCTTTTTGCGTTGGGCAGTGGTTAGTACGGAGACTCACAACTGTTCGAGTGCAGAGAATACGTGACGACTGTGAAGTGCTAGGCACAGAGAACATCTCAGAAGAGGGGAATGAAAGATTGTAAGCATCAGAGGTTGAAGGGGACTCTTGGGAAACAGACTTGGTGGACGTGATGGGTTGACACCCAGGGCGGACTCGGTTGTGAATTCACAGCAACTCTATTACCTGCAAAAGACCTGCATACGATTGGGCCATTCAACATTTCATCCTGAAACAAATGGCTCATAAGGCCGCACCTCTCCCTGAGGGACTACGGGCAAGTAATGGAAGCTGGGAGAAGGGATGTCACTTTCCTCAGTGAGCTAGGCACTCAGATGCCCCGACAGCATGTATTCTCCCACACATGCTCCTGCAGGCTTCCTCGTTCAAACTCAGGGGACCACACACACCAAAACGACAAGCAGAAGGGGGATTTGGGGAAAGAAGAAGAGTTTCGGTCAGAGAGGAGATGAGGATAAGACAGGATAGCAAGAAGGGACTAACATTCATTGCGCACATATATAAAACTGGCAAAAAATAAAAATAAGTCTATTTCAAAATTAAGAATCAATTTCATTTATTCATTAATTTTTGTCTTTGTCTTCTAGAAGTTTCTCTCTCTCTCTCTCTCTCTCTCTCTCTCTCTCTCTCTCTCTCTCTCTCTCTCTCTCTCTCTCTCTCTCTTCCCTTCCGTGTGAGTGTGTCTGTGTGTCTGTGTGTGTGTGTGTGTGATTAGAACCCAAGGGCAAATGCTGTACCACTGAGCTATGCGCCCAGTTCAGTACAATTCTAAGGATCTTTATTTTTAAAATTGCCTTTTCCAACAGGCAGTGTTTTCACAATATGAACTGAACTGCAGACATATTTAGTTCCAATTGTTAGTTTCGTTTCAATTGTTTAAGATGTTAAAATATCCTACTCTAAAATATTTTGAAAATACTGAAAATTAGAAACCGTAAACAAACATTTGTCTTCACACCCTTAAGCGCCAACAAATGTTACTGTTTTGCTGTGGTTCAGATACATCTATTATTATTAAGAAGTGAAGCGCTGTAATTAGAAATGACGTCCTTCGCTCCAGCTGTCTTTTTCCCTTTAGCTCGCACAGTCCTAAAGTGTGGGTGTCACACTGCCCATCTATACCTTTACTCTTATAATTGTCATTACGGGGTCTCCTCATGAAAACCCAGTACGCCACTATTAAGTATGGCAACTCTCTTTATGCCCAAAGACAACTGGAGAGATTGGAGTCACTTGGGGGATGTGTCAATTTGGATTCCTTGTTACCAAATTCCGGAGATCTGAATCATCTTCAATCTAATGTCATGTTGGTCCGGGAATTGAAATTTCATTACACTGAAACTGAACTCTAACAAGTTGTCCTTAAACTCGAGAGTATTGCCCCTTTTTGCTCAATATATCATCTCCTTTTCTCTGTTTCATCCCTGAAAAAATAAGATCTCTTGTCCATGTTCCCCATACACATACTTTGAGTCCTATTACAGAGTAAGTTCAATTCTGTTTTTCTTTTTACAAAACTTCCTGCATATTCTTCAGGTTTTTCTGCTTCTATTTCTTCTCCAATTTATACTTCCCATTAAATGTAGCTCAGTCTCAGCCATTGTTTATCTTCTCCTTACATGAAGCATGCCTGTGTCTCAGGATTAATGAGAAACTAGGTTCCTCTTTATGAATTCTTAGTAGGAATCATGAAAGAAGAGCCTTTGATGGGCTTGTTCCAGGCTTATAAAACACAGAAGGAGAGAACACAGGAACAGAGATTGTAGTGAGTTAAAAGACAGGTCAGTTGTTGCCAAGGACTTATAGATCTAGGTCTAGAAATACCCATCCCTTAGCTGACTCTCTCCCTTTAAAACTGTGTCATCCTGATTGTCGAAGAATTCCCAAAGGTAAATCTCAATCAACACCTTCAGCACAAGTCTGCCTTTTCTCTTTTTGTCTTCCAGTTGTGTTCTTCTCAATCTTTGACTTTTAAAGCAGAGAGCTCAGCTTCATTGCTTTCTCCTCGGTAACTAAACTTTACTGTTCCCTACTTTTTGAGGTCAGTTTCTTCCTTCTCAAAAATTCTACAACCTTACTTAATGTAACCAGCACTTGAGCAATTTCTATATTCACATCTCCTTGCCTTTCTGGTATTTTTTCCTAGTTTATCCTGGTAGTAACATAAATCTAGAACACATGTTTCCTGAATAAATTCCAAAATTCTCATGAAGTCTTGTCATTGCTGTTTCCATCTTCTCTACCTTGTCCAAAGAGAGTATGGTCTTCTCTAGACCGCACACACACACACACACACACACACACACACACACACACACACACTCAAGTCTATCTCTCTTATTCTTTTACTTAACCTAATCTAGACTACAAGTCGTTTTTTCTAATTCAAATCTGCCTTACAGAAATATGATTTAGTGATCTGCGCAAACTTCTGCCGTTTTGGATACCTTCATTTTTCTGGCACCTTGTGTATTTTAACAGAACTTTATGCCCCCCTTTTTAGTGTTGCCTGATTCAGTTCACACGTTAATGAGTTCCTTCACTGTATCAGAGACTCCATCAGGCACTCAATAACCACTACATGTCCACACACCTCTTTGCTCAAGTAAACAGAGAGCTCTTCGAGTCAGAGATTGGATTTTATAATTCTCTTCTGATCTCTAGTTCTCGGCCCAACTTATTCTCTGGAGCAGAGGCTTGCTATGTCTTCCTGACTTGAATTGAATTGCTCTCAAACTTGGCAGGAGAAAATAAAAAAATGAATTACAAGTAAAACTAGGAGACAATAGAAGAGAATTAGGAATTACCATTAGACATTTGATTGTCAGATTGATTCCCATTGAACCCCTAGCAGAATAATAGCACAGCCTTTCCCACCATAATTTTCTTCTTCTAAATTTGTTAGAGTACAGCTTTCCATCAGATAAAAAATTTTAACCTATGCATGCAAAATTCTCATGTTTATTCTATAAAATATAAAAGGCAATTGTTTTAATTTTAAATTTCTTTAAAATAGATCAATTTTTTTCTTTAGCTATTCTTACAGTGTTCTGCTCTTTGAGAATTTAATGAACAATGAATTATGAAGACAGAAGTAGCCAGCAAAGTAGCCTGGGCCTATAATTCCCAGCTATTAGGGAGGCTGAGACAGGAAGACTGTTTGAGCTCAGGAATTAAGGGTCAGCCTGAGTATTACAGCAAGACCATATCTCAAAAAATTTTACCTGCCTTCCTAATAGATTAGACAAAGTTTTTTTCCCCACTTAGATTTGAAAAGTTCTCCTTAAGACTAAAAAGAAATGTATCCTTTTTATGTGTGTATATATGTATGCAGGACCCAAACAGAAAGTGAAATTAAAATAGTCAAGTGAAGACCTGGCCTATGGAAGAGCAGGTGTCAGACACTGTCAGTAAGGCCTATCACACCTCGACAATGTGGCTTTGTTCCTATTTATTTGCTTTCAGGTATTGTTTTCATAACCAATAAAAAAACAAAACAAACAGTCATTGATTGTGTCTCAAAAATCAGCATGAAGAGACAGTCTATAGACTGGGAGAAAAATCTTTGGGAATACTCATATGACATGAATTTAATACCCAGAAACTAAAAGTAATTCTTAAAATCTTAAACACCAAATCATTGAGTCAACAATGGACAAATGAAATGAACAGACAGATCTTAAAAGAAGTATAATGGTTAATAAATACATTTTAAATGCCTGTTAAGCATCCTTAACTAACAGAGAAATACAAATTAAAACTATACCGAGGACAGAATAATGACTGAGTCAGAAGAGGTATCTTCTACGAAGGGAGAGACAGTAAATACTGGCAAGGTCAGGAGGGAGGCAGAGAGAACAGGAACCTTTATTCACTGCTGGTGATAATGAAAACTAGTGCAGCTCCTATGGGAAGCATATGGAACCTTCTAAATAAAAACAAAAATAGAACTATCACATGACCAAGTTCTACCACCCCTAGATACACCCGAAGGAATCGTAACACAGAGATACTTGCCCATCCATGTTTATTGCAAAGCAATTTCACAATAGCCAAGATATAAAACCTACTGAGGTTCTCACCAACAGATGAACACATAAAGAAATGTGCTATAAACATTTAATGAAGTTTTATCCCACCGCAAATAAAAATAAAATTCTGTAATTTGCCGAAAAATGGATGAAGGATTTAGAATCTCACCGTGTTAAATAAAATATGCCAAACTCAGAAAGACAATAGTGTGTGTTTTCTCTTATATGCAGAATCTAGACACTCGTATATAGACTGTGTGTATGTGTGTGTGTAAAGTATTGACGAGATTATTTTAAGGAATGAGAATAAAGAGAAGAGGAGAATAGAACGTGTTGGGGACGAAGACACTAAGAAAGACCGTGTATCACATTTCCTCTCATAGGTTAGAAGTTCAGATTTGTCTCTCTCTATTATATATATATATATATATATATATATATATATATATATATATATATATAGTGTGTGTGTGTATGTGTGTGTGTGTGTGTGTGTGTGTATAAGTTTACATACAACTACCTAAAGGAGGAAGAGGACCAGCAGAAGGAGTACAAGGTAAAGGAAGGGTGGTGGGAAGGTAGGTATGAGCAAAATACAATATTTGTGTATAAAATGTCATATTTAAACCCATTGTATATAGAGCAACAACTAAATTTAATTTTAAAATAAGGCAATAAAAGAGGGGGGAATGTCATTTTCAAGGACATTATAGCATGAATACAGATAATAATATGTCTCAACATTCCACTATATTGACAAAAATAAAGCTGTATTATAGGGATGGACACAGCTCCATTGCAATGTGTGTTCACTATGCGTGTCCTGAATTTGACTCACAAGAGGAAAAACTAGGTTTGAATGACTCATGTCAGATTCTATTCTCCAAAGGATGCTTCATGTGTACCCTACGCTTTTCTGGAATGATGTGATCGTCCTCTTAAGGTCAGTATCTCATTCCCCTTTTCTTGCATCTGCATAGAGTGTGACTGGTACAGCCAAGACAATGCCACGGAGGACATGCTGCCAGGCTCCTGAGGTCCTGGACTGGAAAGGGGAACTCAGCCTTAATTCAGGGGACTAGGACCTTGGTGCTAGATGTGAAAATCTGTGCAAGGCTTCTGGAGGAATGGTCAGGCTCAGGGATGTACGCATTGTGAGATAATAAAAACGCCCCTCAAACTGCTAACAGTGGAGGCTTAGCCCTTTCCTAGAATGTCGCTCAGCACTTCTGTGAGAGGAAGCACTTCACCCATCAGAATGCAGTGGGGAGGTAAACCAAAGGCGGCCACCCGAGTCAAGGAGTACTGTTGACTTGTAGACAGTGAAAACGGGGGCACCGCGGGCCTTCTCATCAGCTGCAATTGCTCACGTGGCTTGTAAAGCATTTAATATGTGAAGTTATTTAATAGTAGACATAAAAGAACTTGTGTTATACCAGCTAAATCTAAGGAAGTTTGTGGGGGAATAAAATTACTTTTCATCAAGATAACTGCTCGGTAAGTGTTCTACTTCGTAAAAATTTTTATCCTTTAAAGATTTGTGTTATCATGCAATGATCGTACATCGTCTATTATCACTAGGGCCCAGTACAGTGTTTCAGTACATGCATCCCCCACACACTCATCAAAACAAGCTTTGCTTTATCAATCCACCCTGCCTGCTTCTAGTAGGTTATGTTACATGGAAGTCAACTTCTTTCCTCTAAAGAAACTTCACATACCCCATGTGTACCATTTCATATTTCGTTACATGGACACATTCATGAATCTATCACCACAATCAAGAATAAAAACAAAGGCATAAATGTTTCTTGTATCCAGTTAAATAAATTAACTGGAATTTTCTAGTCTTACACAAACAGAATCTTAAAATTATGATCTATTTTATTAACAAAATGTTTTTATTTTGTCTGTTTTTTATGAATACCCATAATTTGTGTTCTCACTCTCCTTCCCTCTCCCCCTTCCTTCCCTCCCTCCCATTGCTTGCTGAGCCCTTTTCAAGAAGCATAATACTTTAAGCCCCACCCATCAAGTTACATAAGTCAACAGCCTCATTTGTTTTTGCTCTTAAGTGTTATTCCACTAGATCTTTATGCTACAGTTTGCTGATCTATTCAATTGCTTGCGGTGTTTAGAATGTTTCCAGGTTTTGATATTTTTAAATACATTTTTAATTAAAATAGAATTATATCACTCATATTCCTCCAGATACACTGCAGAGATATTTGACTATTGCTAATAAATCTGCCACAAACGTCCATATAAAGACCAGGGATGTAATTCTACTTGCTTTCTCTTAAATAAGTGGATTGGAATGGCCATGTCATACTTAGGTCTAAGTTGAATAATTTTAAATAATGATAAATTTGCTTCCAAAGTGGCTTGGCCAATTTACAGTCAACCTCAAGTCAAGTTCCACAGAGCGTCATCAACATTTGCAACTATTAGATCTTTATGTCAACCATTCTAGTAGGTGTGTAGGATATCTTGTGCCTTCAGCCTACAGCTTCCTAATGAATAACAAGGCTGAGTATTTATTCATGTTTCTTTATGAAACATGTGTCAAAATATTCGAACCATTTTTAATCAAAGAAACTTTAGACTTCATATTTTAGAGTTCTTCATATAATACATGTGCAAAATTTTTACCTGGTACATATTAGATACATGTTCTATGAATATTTTTCTTTTCCATTAGTAATTTTCCTTCCTTTTATTTTTTTTAGAAAATTTTTTTGTATTTTAGAATTTTATTTGTGAGCAGGGAGCATTGTCACCCTGTGTGGCACAAATTCATTCATATATACACACACACTGTGTGTATGAATATATACATATTATACACATATAAATACATTATATATGTATCTTAAAGGAAGTTTATAAAATAACTTCCCCATGGCTTTTTCAAACATCCTTGCAGTTATTTATCTCTCCTTCCTCCCCCTTCCAAGTAAACGTTCCTCACCCCGTTTTCCCCTAACCTCCCTCACAGCACCTGAGTCCTACTACAATGCTCCCCCAGTTCCTTGTCTGCCTCCTTCCATGGTCCCTCTCTACTTTTTTGACTTCTTTGGTCCTAGCTTCGAATCTCTCCTATTTTAAAAACAGTTTTTAATAAACAGAAATCTTTAAAATACACTTTCCAAATGTCTTAGTCTATGGGTTTTATGCATAAGACTAAGACCATCAAGTTCCTCTTTATCTGTTCTCAAGGTATTTTGGTTTAGGTCTTAACATAGGTCTAAGATCCATTTTGAAATATTTTTGATAAGTAATCCAAATTCCCCCAACTTGTCTTTTGCGTGTGGAATACCGAACTGAACCACATTATTTGTTTCAAGGACTTTTCTTCCACCACATTTTTTTTCATCATGGTCAAAAGTGTGTGTGTCTGTGTGTGTGTGTGTGTGTGTGTGTGTGTGTGTGTGTGTGTGTGTGAGTGTGAGAGAGATTTTTTACCTGAAATCTCTACCCTGTCCCTTCCATCTAGTTGTGTCTTAACACCAGAACCACAGAACACTGATATCATCAAAGAAAGTTTCTATTATCTTTCTACTTTTGTTCTTATTTTTCAGCTTATACATTCATTGATTATTACAAATCTTTTAAGTCTTCATATGATTTGGAATAATTTTGACAGTTTATGTAAAAACTCATTTAATGGAGAATGCTTTGAACTTAGAAATAAATTTGGGGTACATCACAACAATAACATTAAATTTCATAGTCCCTTTTCATGCCATGTGTTTCCATTTAGTATAACTTTTTTCTCAGTCAAGTTGTACAGTTTTCAATCTATGAACTAAAATTTACTCAGATTATGATGCTTTGTTTAACTTTACTTTCTGTTTATTGCCAGTGTATTAAACAACAATTTTTGTTTGTTTGTTTGTTTACATTTCATATACTTGCTGAAATAATGTATAATTTCTAGTAGGGATTGTTAGATCCCATTGAGCTTCCTACATACACTGTCCCATTGTGTGGAAAATATAGTCTATGTCTTAACTTGCACAGTAAGAAAAAATTAAATATATTTACCCAGACAAGCATTTTCATTACTTTTTCCAGATAGATATTTTGTTATCTGATGTTCTATAGAATTGTGAACAGTTGTTACAGCTCTATGTGTTGTAGATGATGTTGTTGTTGATTGATGAGGAAAGGGTTTATTTGGCTGACACTTCCACGTGGTAGTGATCACTGAAGAAGTCAGAAGAGGAATTCAAACAAGGCTGGAACCTAGAGGCAGGAGCTGATGCAGAGGTCATGGAGAGGTGCTGCTTACTGGCTTGCTTCCCCTGCTTTCTCAACCTGCTTTGTTATAGAATCCAGGACCACCAGAACAAAGGACAGCAGAACTCACAATGAGCCTGACCCTACCGAATCAATCATTAATGAAGAAAATGTCCTACAGATAAATCTTATGGGAGCATTCTCTAAACTGAAGTTTACCACTTTTAGATAACTCAAGCTTGTGTCCGGTTGACATAAAACTACCCACCATATCATGGATAGTCATTTTTGGGGGGTTCACTAGGATACACTATATTGCATACACCTTGTTAGAAAGCTGTCTGGCATCCTAAAGTTAAGCATATAAGACTTCTTCCTCTGATGCAATAGAATGTTTCTCTGTGTGACTGAATTAGAGCAAATTGATAATATTTTTTGATGAAGTTGCATTTTTATTTCTTAGGGTCCTCTTAGATTTTTGAATCTTTTAACAAGAAAATTTGGTTATGAAGAATATAGAGCTAATTGGCTTTCTAGTTTTAAAACTATAATGGGAACTTTTTTTCTGTGTTATATAGATGCAGAAAAATATAATTGATACTTAAAATATCAAGTCCTGTTTGAAGTTTCAGAGCTCAGAATAGCAACATCTGGGTATTAGTGCTGGACAAATGGTTACTTGAACTGTTGGAGGAGGGTGCTTTTTGGTTCCCAGCTACCCAACTAGCTTAGACCCAAAATAACCACACAGAAACCATATTATTTAAATCACTGTTCAGCCCATTAGTTATAGCTTCTTTTTTTTAAGATTTATTTATTTATTATGTATACAACATTCCTTCCATGTGTGCCTGCAGGCCAGAAGAGGGCACCAGATCCCATTATAGATGTGTTTGCTGGGAATTGAACTCAGGACCTCTGGAAGAGCAGTCAGTGCTCTTAACCTCTGAGCCATCTCTCCAGCCCCTAGTTCTAGCTTCTTTTTGGCTAACTCTTACATTTTAATTTAGCCCATTTCTTTTAATCTGTGTATTGTCACGTTACAGTGACTTACCAGGTAAAGTTCCCAGCATCTGTCTCTGGCGGCTTCATGGCTTCTCTCCAACTCTGCCTTCTTCCTCCCAGCTTTCAGTCCAGTTTTCCCCACATACCTAAGTTCTACCCTATCAAGCCAAGGGAGTTTCTTTATTCATTAACCAATAAAAGCAACACATAGACAGAAGGATCTCCCAAACCATTGGACAGCTACTTTAATCTAGCTATGTGATGTTTTAATTGATGAGTTTAGTCATATAAGGTAATTTTATTGAAAAAATGGAAACTTATCTACCATTTATTTAAACCTCGCTTTCTTCCTTGATGATTCAGTTACATACACATTAGGTCGCTTTCATTAGGAAGTTTGTAAATCTTGATTACCTTTTAGTTGTTTTACCTTTTCTCATTCTTTTTGAGATTTATGTGTCTGTGTTTTGGTGTTTGTTAATTTGTTATTTAGGATGAAAAATATGATGTTAACTCTATTGAGAATATCTTCTCTATCTTTTTAATCTGTAAGTTTGACTTAAGTTTCTCATCTACCTATCTTCCTTATTTCATAAGTTCTCGAATGTGTGGAATACTTCCACAGCTACTGTCTCTACTCTCTTTTCGCTAGTTATACCAATAGTGACAATCTAGGTCTATTTCTGCTGATATTTCCTTTTGTTATGGATCCTATTTCCTTAACTTTTCAAGCATGTCTTGATGATTGTTATTGTATGTCTAACACTGTGAGGGTCTATTTTTATTTTTGGAAAATGAATATGTAGGTCTATCTATGAATATTCTTAAGATTCTTTCTGAGTGCAGTTAAGTCACATAGAAGCAGGGTCTTTCCTTGGTGACTCATTGGAGCAGGAAGAGCTATGTTAAGGTTTGCTTTGACCCAGGATCTGAGGTGGGACTGTCCACAGTGCTCTACACAATGCTCCATGAACAATGAGATTTTCCAGGACCCTAGTCCCAGCCTTCTGTAGGCACCAGGAGAATTATCCAGACCCTTTCAGGTCAGCAGTACCCACTGAATAATCCAGTGAGGTGCTCATCCTCCCGTGACTTACACCCTCTTTCCACTTCATTCCTCTGTCTTCCAATTGCATCACTTTGGTGCGCCTGAACTCTCTTTGTACCTCCTTTTCATGGTCTCCTCTAGAATTTCCTAGCTTCTCTTTCCCTTTACCACATCATGGAAGTCCACTCAAAGCATCGCACCGGGAAACACAGGACTGAACTCACCAATTTCATACGGATCCTGTTCTTTTATTACCTGATGGACAATGTAAAAAAAAAAAAAACTTAAAATATTTGTGCACAAAGTTTGAAATTATTTACACCAGGTAGGAAGTTAAATCTGATCCTTTGCTCCTGTCATTGTGTCCTGACTGAAAGAGAATGTCCTGTTTTCTCACTTCTAGTGTTGAGAGAAGTTAAAGATGGAATGTACACCTTCCGAATGGTTAGGCTAAATTAAATCCATTTGCAAGTACTTTGCTTCATCTTGATACAATATGTGTCTAGGATAAATATATTCACATAATAAAACAAACTAACATTGATTTTGAATATATCACAAAAGTCTTAAAGAATATCGTCAACGTGATGCAATATGCTGATATAACAACATATCACAACCATGAGAAATGATTTTGTCAGTCCGTTAACTAAATAGCTTCTTCATAAGGTAGTCAAAAGTGTGGGCTTTAGAGTTAGGCAAACCTGGCTAAGTACCAGTATGTCATTTACCTGCCAATGTTCTTCAACATCTTATCTGGTTGACAAAATGGAGCCCAGTGGGGCTTTTGAGAAGAGCAAATGTCTGCTGTTTGTTACACATGCATAAGCATTTTTGATGCCTCCCTTTTTTCAAGTCCCTTCTAAAGTAGCCTAAGAACTGCAATTAGAAATCACCTGCTTCAGTCCCTCACTCTCCAGGGCTTTTCTTAGTGATGTCTATGCATCTTTTTACTCTGCACAAGACCAATCAAATAAATATATATTGAAAGCTGAGCAATCCAGGCTTAAGCATAAAAGCAATTTATAAATCTAAAGCACTATTATATTATTGGACCACAAGTACAATTTGAGAGTTCACTCAAACATTTATAAGACTTGAATGAGCCAAAACACATTCTGCAGATCCAATCTATATCCATTTGTAGCTAAATGAGTACTTAGCCCTTGATAACCCTGAGTTCTCTGTCCAACTCAAAAAAAAATGCTCTCCTTTGTTCTGGGTTGTCCTTATTAATTAACACGAATGATGACTTTTAGATTTACTTATGGTGCTCATTGTTTATGCATATATTAATTTATACATATAGCAAATAAACTTACAAATGAAATATTAGAAATATACCTTGGCCTATGCATGCATATACTGAGAAGAAATAATAAAAATGTAATTTTTGTCAACAGAATTCAGACGAGTAAAAAAACAATATAAGCAGAAAAGTATAATACAAAATGCAGAACACCAATTTAGATATAATTGAGAGAGGCTTGCAGCAGTCATGGAAAAGACATTTCATAGAATTGGTTTCTTTTCTGAGACATACAGGTAAAGATAAATTATCTTAGGGATGTCCATGATGTGACCAAAATCAAGAAGACCTAGGACACATAGCATATAACAGACTTTGAATTGATCGTGACTGTCCAGGCTGTGTAAGAAAGTATTAAAGTTTTCATTTAGAAAAACAGTTACAAATGGAAGACTTTATTCTGTAGATGCTGAAAATGGTCATACGGTTTCCCAGTTAGCTGCGTGCATGGGGGTCCAGAACGAAGGCTGTTTACCAGCCTCTCTTATGCATGGACTGTGGGCGTGGAAGTGATGCACACAATGTGACTGTGTGAGCTGGGAGCACTAGCAGAAGAGAAGAGAACAGCATCATCCGGCTGACACACTTGGGGCTACTATTCACACTTGTGCTTCCTAAGGTGTAATTGCTCTTCTATTTTGTACAGCAAGTTAGTAATTTGAACTCTCTAACATAAGACATCAGTCCATGGATTGAGCCATTGCTTTCTTATAATTGTGGTGTTAAGCAGACAAGTCTTGGCATAACTAATGACCTCTGACCATCATTTATCCCATAGTGAGTTATAAATAATATGTATGCTACTGAGTTAGATAGTCCTGTCTTCCTAAAAATAAGGGCCCTGTGGGTGAGAGCCATTTGGCAGGACCATGTTGACTGAGGCTAGGAATATGAATTTCAGGGTTTACGAGAGAGCAGAAAGAAGCCTTTCTGAGACTGTACTGATGCTCTACCTCTTGACTGTGGTTATGATTCCATAAGAGTTAGCATGTTATATATGTACTAAGACAGGGATGTGATGGAAGACTCCCATTGGCTAATAAAGAAACTGCCTGGCCCATTTGATTGGCCAGCCCTTAGGTGGGTGGAGTAGACAGAACAGGAAGAAGGAAGTAAGGTAGATGGCTCAGTCAGATGCCACGCCTCTCCTAAGTTAGGCAGACTGCCGTGCCTCTCCTCAGGGAGAGAGATGCGATGAAGCTCCAGCCCAAGATGGACTTACGCTAGAATCTTTCCGGTAAGACACCACTTCGTGGTGCTACACAGATTATTAGAAATGGGTTAAAGCAAGATGTGAGTAAGAGGCTGGAAATAATGGGCCAGGCAGTGTTTAAAAGAATACAGTTTCCTTGTAATTATTTCGGGGTAAAGCTAGCCGGGTGACCAGGAGCCGGGCGGCGGGAAGCCGCCCCGCCGCTCCACACTACAGGGATGTTATAGACACATCCTAACATATAGTTATAGCTGACTATAGAAATGAACTTGGATCTGCTTGAGTGTACAAGATAGAGTCTACTAGGAGAGCAGCAGGGGAAAGAGAGACCAAGAAATACATGATATCCACCAAAACTTCACACAATCCGGACTTACTCTGGATAGTAGGAGGGTTGAAATTACATGGATAAAGAGGCCGCTCTGAAGGAAAACTTTGGAGCACAATTGTGCCTGAAAACACTGAATTGCTTGCAGGAGGGTCTGGATTTCTCACTGGAGGAACAAGCTGAGCCTCACCACAGTGATAAAGACCTTGTGTAACAACATGCAGAGCAGGGAACCAGAGTGCTGCTTTGTTGGTGTGAACTAAATCAGTCGTCTACGTTGCTCTTCCTTGTTGGCAAAATGGAAGTAATGATGCATACGAAGTGGAAAATAACCGTGGAGAAGAGGGGAAATTTGTGTCTGGAACCTCGGAGGCTCCCATGAAGGAATGCACAGAAGCCTGCAATTACCATATTAAAATGGAAAGTATTAGAACATCCAAGGTGATGTTCGCGATTCTTCCGTATGTGTTTCTTCTGGGATTTGCTCGGGTAGGAACTGTGCTCATAGGAAAGAAACACGCACTTTTAGATCACAGGATCATATGAGTAAGCGAACGTGGGTGCCAGGCAACATGGTAGCTGGCAGGATATTTTTAAAGGCAGCCTCTTTGTCACTGAAGAGTCAGGAGTCTTAGCTCTCATTTCTTTACCTCCTTTGACACATCTGTAGGAACAGGAGTCCAGAGGAAGAGAAGCTGTGGTAGCACCCTGTTTAAGAGAGTCTCTTCACGAGATTTGGTCCTCAGCCCGTTTTCTGTCAGCCTTCCAAAAATGGGAAAGCAGTGCACAGAAGTTCTCAGGCTCCACAGTGAATTCTCCGCAGTGGCGGCCTGGAGTTTACAGCTGCCTGTAGACTTCTCCATCTGCATGTTCCTGCGGGCATCTCTAACTCAGCACATCCCAAACCAAATTAGTGACCCTGCCACACTCTTATTCTGCTCCAGCCTTCCTTCTAGGTTGACACCATTGCCAACTCACCCGGTATAAAATCTAGAAATATGGGTTCTTTTATTTTTCATTCTGTAACCCCAATGCCAACCTGCTGCTACCCTGAATGTATTCACACTCTAGCCGTCTAGTCTTATGGACCCTGTTCCTTGATTCACATTGTAGCAGTCGGTCTGGTTTATGCACCCCGAGCTCTGTGTTTCCATCCTCCTGGTGAGGGTTTTTCTCTCCACAAGCATGCAGAGCTGAAGCTCCAGAGATCTTAACCTCACTAGAGCACAGGAAAGCGTGCCTTGTCCCCAGGGATGGCAGGATGGCTGCACCTGTTCCCCCGGGCCCCATCCCTCTTGCTTGGATGAAACAGTGGAATGTCTGAGTCATGCATTTCCTCTTCTGAAAACACAGCAGCAGCTTAACATGGGAATCTACAGAAAGAAACTCCAAGCCCACATTTTACCCACTGGCTGTTCATTCCAGCATTCTACACTGGACCACAGGTCATAGCCTCAAAACCATACACAGTTATTTAAAGCTCAGAGCCTTGACTCATGGAGTGCCGCCATGAGCATCCTGCTCCTCCTTCTCTACTCTGCTCGAGGATCATTAGCCTGGTCCATCTGCCTTCCTCCCACTTTCCTCTTCTCTCTGCTCAGGACGGCCATGCTCACTGAATGCGCCTTTATTTACTTTTCCTGGGGTTATCACAAGCATCTCTAACACAGGCTTTATAAGTTTTACAACAGACATCATCTCTAATTGCCTTCTCTGGGTCTCAGGAGTGCTTCGAATGGCCTGTTAACCAATCTAAAAATAATCTCTTAAATTTTTTACTTTAAAACATGTGATTTTATCAAAAAATAAAAGAGAAAAAGGTTTATAAAAGCTGCCAAAGACAGAGTTAACAGTTTTCCCCCACTGTACCCAAACAGAGCCGTCCCTCAACTCTACAGCATTAAATGAGCATTGTAAAGTTCCTTGCAGTTTTATTATTCCAGGTGCACCGCTACCGTAAGAGGCCTTTGTGGACCTCGGCTATAAATGTCATTTGTTCCCATTAAGCAAATGTATTATGTAGAAGATGATTGTTGAAATTTATGGTGACTAGTCTAGAGGGCACTAAACCGGGTAATATATCAAAATACCTGTTTTTAAAAGTCAATTCCTATAATTCGAAGACTGGTGTTTTCCCCCTCCGCTCAACGTAATCTAAGCATGTTATATGACCGTGCGATACATCAAAAGAGATGCAGCCGGACTTCACAGCTATCTAAACAGTCCAGGTGAAAAGCAGAGCTCTGTTCATTATTTGGGTGTCAGAGGTGAAAGTGGAGGAAGTGATTTATTGGGGTTTCATCTTTTATATAACTCCATATTCTGTTCTTCCTTCCTCTTTTTTCTCAAGAGCAGAGCCTCTCTTTACTGACCAGACTGGCCTTGAGCTGGAAGGTTTAAGTGGTCTTCCTGCTTCTTCCCTCCAAGGAGTTGAGACAACATTCTTTTCCTTTTTCAAATTGACAACAACACAACAAAATCTTCAATGTGGAGGTACTAGAAAGATAAACTAACAGAAATGAGCATGTTTTTATATTAAATTACACTATGACTTAGCTAAAATATAAACCTGAAAAAATACATTCTCTTTTCAGTGAAGATGCAGCTTACATATTAGTTACTGAGTTTGCAAATTAGTAATAATTATCCAGTCATTTGAAGAAGACTGCAGACTTTATTTTATACTTTGCAACACACCTTGTATGGTGCCAAAAATAAATAAATAAATAAATAAATAAATAAATAAATAAAAATAAATAAATAAATAAATAAAAGACCTATCTTTGACCCTGATCAAATGAGCCATATGAAGGCCTCACAAAATCTGTTCTGCTTTGGTCCTTAGCTATGAAGACTTGGAACAAGACAAAGGGTGTGTGTGTGTGTGTGTGTGTGTGTGTGTGTGTGTGTGTGTGTTCCTGAAGGGCTATCTTTTGTCCTCCCCCTACAGGCTGACCCAAGGCTGGCTTTTCAACCATATCTTCTCTCTGTAGCTGGCTAGTGAGTGAGAACAGCTTGACCTTTGGGGCAACCAAGGTCCCCATAGTTCTTTTGAGGGCTAGCTGTGCCCAGTACTAAGCTAGACAGAACTGCAGACATCTTGACAAGTAAGACCCTCTAAAGAAATAATCTCATACCCATCAAGATACCTTGATGCCTGGTATGGCACAGAACACAGAGAAAGAGGCAGACACCAGAAAAACACTCGAATTTCTTTTACAGGAAGGAATGGGGCTCTGCAGCTGGATCTGGGGCCCTCACTGCACAACTTGCTCATGATGCTGCCATCAGAGTCCAAGGCTTCATCACATCTGGAAGCATAAGAAAGCTCAAAGCACAGGGCTTTGAGGTGCTTCTGCCTTCAAATTCATGGCCGGGGCCTGTAGCTGTGTTCTCAGGTAAGGACACCCTCATCCAGATATGCGGTTCCTCTTAAACAGTCGTTGATCTTTAGGTGACCACATGAGTATGCCCTCAAGGGAACACTTCAACCCAAACCCAATGCTCTACTTCAAGTGTTCCTAACAATGGTGGTGGAATGGCAGAGGATGTTGAGAAACATGTCATGTGACTGTTGCATGGATCAGTTCCAATACTGCAGGCCTCTCCCCATGCCCGCTCCTCCCATTCTCATCCTCTTCCTTGCTAGTCTCTTCACTGATAAAAGTGCTTGTTTTATACAAAAGTGGGCACACATTACAGGACTACTTAATAGTGAAACCTTGTCTTGAAAATAAACACACACAAACCACCATGCTCTAGAAAATGTTTATTGACACCTGTATTAATTTTCTTTCCATAATCCAAGAAATAAACACAATACACAAAATACAGTAAAATGCACTTTTCCCATTTCAAATAAATATCCTCTACTTTTGTAAAAAAATTATATTCTGTGTAATTTGCCATGGTGTATTAATTGGTGAAATAAAAGCAAAAATTCCCTCTAGTTAATCTATCACTTAGTTCAGAGAGTCCCATGAGCATCTCTCTGCAGATAATGTTGTTTCTCTGTAAAATTACATCGACTTCAAGACTGTTGCTTCTATTTTGCCAAAGGAAAACATAAGCTCCTTGACAAAGTGTTTATTGTCAAGAAGAATCCTCACTTGGGAGAAAAGAGCATCTGAATTTCTGCTGAATCAACTATGTGTAAATTCCGTAGTTAATCCTTCCTGCAGCCAGAATTACAATGATTCTTATGTATCACACTGGTAATTTCCAAAATTAGTGGTTAAGGACTTAAATTAACAGTTACAAATGTAGTACAGACCCAGGACAGAATTTAAAAGCTCTGATGGTGGGAAAGACAAAAAGTAATGGTGCTATATAAGACAAATTTGTCATTTTCAAAGATTGCCATTCATAACATTAGAACTGAAATCTACTGAATTATACAGACACAGCACAGACTTATATACATATATATCCCTGATAAGTTTAAGACAATGTGTTAGCTCTTACAAGTATTATTAATAAGATTATTTTAGTAACCAACAAAAATCATATTTAGGTAGTCACCAATCTTGAAAAGTTTTTATATATAATCGAATCATCCTCAAAGCAATACATCATCAGGTAATGAAGGTCATTAGTATTGTCTAAATACCTATGTTAGCAGTCAGCTGAGAGTTTCTGGGCTAGCCAAAGGAAGTTCGTTACCCTTCACAGCAGCTCCAGTGCCACCACGAATGGGTCATGTCCATGACTGCCTGCAGAAATGCTGGCTGAACTGTGTCACCTCAAAACATCATTGTGCTCAAAAAAACAAAAAAGAAAACAACACAGTGCTTATTAAAGCTATCCTCGGGGTTTTTCAAGGGCATCAGTTACCATCTATGTGCTAACATGAGGAACCTTTGTTCTAGACTATTACTTGAACCATGTAAAGGTGGGTTACATTGGTTTATGCTCCATTTGTTTCACAATGTAAAGATGTGTTGCTTTGTCTGCCTCAGGCACCTGATTGAGCTAATAAAAAGCTGAAGAGCAAATAGCTAGGCAGGGGACGGATAAGCAAGACTGGTGGGCAGAGGGAATAAGCAAAGGAATCTAGTCTTAAGAGAGAAGAGAAGAGAGAAGGAGGGGGAAAGAGGAGACGCCCAAGGCCAGTCAGCCACAGAAGAAGCAGGAAAAGTAGGACATACAGAATGAAAGAGAAAGAGTCTAACAGTTTAAATTAAGTTATAAGAGCTAGTGAGACAAGCATATGATGAGGCCGAGCATTCATAACTAATAAGTCTCTGTGTCCCGACCTGGGGGGCTGACAGTCTGAAAGCCTGCTACAAACCTTTGTTTGAAAGAGTGGAAATTGTGTGCTTAGACATTCTTTGGCAGAATATCCCTGTGTTGGAAAATTTCTGAAACAGGTTGCTGTGTACCCAGAACTCACTAGTGCCACAACTTTGTGACTTCCTTCTTTGGCATTCCTCATAGTTCCTCCATCTCGAAGTGTGTGCTGAAGCTGCTGGCCACGGACGCGTGCTCAAAGATCCTGGGAAGGCTTGGTTTTAACAGTTCCACAGAATGGCATGGTAGGTGCTGGGAAGCCTCATTCTTCAGAGACAGCATTTGGTCTGTCCCAGGCTCCCTTCGATCATAATATAGAGCCCAGAGTAGAGTGATGGTGAGAATCATGGCCAGGATCTGCGTCACACCAATGGAGATCCCCAGAAACCTTAGCACTTGCAATTGTTTGGTTCCTCTCAAAAAGGAATACATTTTCTTTCCACAACCCTGTAAAAGAAATAACATAATCAACTTCATGTTGTCTGTGTTAAACTGTCAAAAGTAGTGATTTAAAAAAAAAAATGTGAACCAGTTAGTTCATGAATTTTAAGTTAGTGTCCCCTCAACCCATAGAGAGTGGTGTGCACCTTGCAAAGCTCCCTTAACTAATTCTGATCAGTCTTCTTTTGTTTTCCACACACATAGACTTAAATAAAACCCAGCATCTAGAGCATAACTTATCAACTATTTTATAATGGTAACTGCTTTTCGCTTGAGAATTTTAATAAAACTTTGGGTACATAGGTTTATAAAATAGCTATAGAAATAAAATATTTACTGATAATAAATAATAAAGGAATGTGTTTTAAAACACTTCTTTAGGACTGGAGAGGTAACTCAGCTGTTAAGAGCACTTGTTTCACAGTTAGGACCAGAGTTCGATCCAAGCACCCATGAAACAAGTCAGAAGTCCTGTGCATGCCTGGACCTCGAGGTTCAAGAATGTGAGAAAGGCGGATTGATAGAGTTTCCCACCTAGCCCCAGGTTCAGGGAGAGACCCTGGCTACATGACAGAGAGCAGCAGAGTGAGCACCAGATGCTCTTTTCTTTTAAGCATGGGCTAGTACACCTGCACACACTCTTGGAAGTACACAGACAGACACACACACACACACACACAAATAAATAAATATTTTTAAACTTACTATGCATATAAATTTACCATTTAAGAAAGGCTAAAGAAAAATTTGCATAATATAAAATGGATGTGTTTGTTGCTTTTAACATGAAGAACTGAATCTTGGTTAAACATTCCAGATTGTAGTGCTTTAGCCTTCACCATGTATTTCAGAGTTGATCAACATTTTTATTTAATCTTCAGTGCCAAGAATACCACTTTGAAAAAAAACACATAGTAGTAGGAGTATGCTTAGGACCATTTCAGAAACTGTTGGAAATTCTATTTTAATCCCATGTCAACACTTATTTAATAATTTTCAATAATCTAAAACCAGTCACTAAAAATAATTTTAAAGACCAAATTCTTATACAGTAGAATCCAAAGATATAGTTTTTACATGGTGAGGAACAGTGATAGGAAAGTCATATTTTTCGTAGTTAATCATTTGTTTCTATAAAAGCATGCAACTTTGTTTCTACAGTTAAAAGCACTGCAGCTTGTAGTATATGATAGTCACATGCCTGAGCGGCCCTGTTTTAGGCAATGCCGTTGGCACTGTATGGAATGAGCAAACACAAGCATAGTACAAAGTACACAAGTGTGCCCGATACCAAAGCTGCTGTGACTCATGATGTGACATGGACAAACGCTGTTAGAAGCACCATGAATTCATTACAGGGTTGGTTTTGAATTAACTTGTGGTTATTTCATGTTCAGAAACCCTTTAATGTTGCCAAATTTTTCATAACAGTCCATGTGAGATTGAGAATCACAGTTAAGAAGCTATAGTATATGTGTGAAGAACTAGAGTATTATAGGCTTTGCAGCCTATATGGTCTATTTTCCAACTTCATTCTTCTGCCATTGCAATACAGAAACAGATGCTGACATTAGCTAATAAATGGAGGTGGGTGCTGTTATGAAGTTCTGTACACAAAAGTGCACCACACCAGATTTAGCCCAAAACTAAATCTGCTGACTCACAATCTAGATTTAACCACATTATTTCAAAACAATAAATTGTTATTGTATTATTGTTATTATTCTTATTCACTGCTGAGCCATAGTAATGCCTCACTTGGTCAGAGACTGAATCAAAAGCATCTCCTCAGCCTGCTTTCAGACATACTGGTGCAAATGAGTAGAGCTATGGTCCTCACAAACTCTGTATACCACACAAAGGGTATTAGTGGGGTTGTTATTGCCATGATGTAACATCTATCCCTCCAGGTATGGATGTGAAGCATAGAAATTAAGTTCCCGTACAGGTCACAGATATTTGACTTGAGAAAAAAGTTAACAAGGTCATTGTTGGTATCCAGTTTTACAAAAACAACCTAACAAGAAACTGCATCATATAATTGGAAAGAATTCTAAAGGAAAGGGGAGGGTAAACAAAAGTAGCAGCTTTAGTTCTTTGGCTCTAGGGATAGGTATTTAGAAAGCACCTGGGGGTATATGGGTGAGGAACATGACAATCGTAGGTTCTCTAGGACCCATGACCTCGCTTGCTCTCATCCCATGACAAAGGATCTTTTTGCAGCAACGTGAAGCCATTACAGAAATCCACAACTGGTCACAATGCAGATAACTGTAGAGTGCTCATTACCAACTGATGAGTCTATAACACAAGCCCTACAGCTAAGGCACAGAAAACACCTTGGAAGAGAGGGTAGAGGGTTTTGAGATTCAGAGGACTAGAACATCAGCTACAAGGTATTTGTCATGTACACATTACAGGGATCTGCGCCCGTGAAATCTCAACAAAATGGTGCCTTAAAAGACCTGCACAATGACAGCATCAGTTGACATCCCAATGGAAGAAATCTCACAAAGCCCTACTCTTAGATGAAGATCTATCAGCAATTAATAGCTTCTAAGAAAGAGAGAATCTGTATTCTCCAGAGACAGGCTCTAATAGGTTCTCTAATCCAAAGTGGTCAGCCCTAAACACAGATAAGGTTGGGCAACACTAAATGGACCTATTGTGTTGTGTTCATACATATATTGTTATATAACAATAATAATTAAATATGAAGCTATAAAGTTCAGAGGGGGTGGGAGAGGGGAATGGGAAGAGTTGAAGGAAGGTGAATGTGGGGTAGAAATGATGTAAGAACAGTACTTATGCATGAATAAAAGTAGAAGAAAGAAAAATCATGAAATAGAAAAATGGAGTAAAGAAACAAAGAAACAGTACTGTGACTAAGAACTGCATTGTCATCTTCTTGAGAAACCAGTGCCTTGTCTCCAGGGGCCTGTGTCAACACAGCTCAGAAGTAATTCACTCTGCTAAAGGGAATTTAATTTTAAATTAAGGTGACTAGCTGAGATATCATTTTAAGAATACATCTTAAAACCCTTGAAAGCTTTTGGTTTCCAGTAAAAGTGACGTAGTGTTTACCCTATAAAGACAGCCACTTGAACAAAAGGAAATTCACAAATATTTAAATCCCTGCCTCCCTGTATTCTTTACCACAATCTAAGAAGAATTCATGTGTCTATGAGAACTAGATATGAAATTGGTTATCATTCTCATATCTTATCGGAAGGAAGTTCTTCCATTTGCAAAAGTACTAGTTGGTAATTTTACTCCAATAAAGCATTACTTCAAAGCAATAAGAAATCCCATAAAAGTCGCCAGACACTTTGCAATAACTGCCTTTTCCTGGTAATAAAAACATTTTAAAAAAAGCCAAAGGGCTATCCATCTTACCAAAAATAAATTTAAAGTGCTTAAGGATTTACAACATTTAACATCAATTTGTAGTCATGTATCTCTGACTTTCTTATCACAACAAGAGAGATGAGCACACTCACTGACGTGTACAAATAATGTGTAGAAAACCAAACTACACATCACCAAAACAATTTACAAGGTTCAACAATATTTTAAACCGTTCTACTAAGGAATTCTATCAGAGTCGAATCCAACTTTAAAATAACCACGCATAACCTTTATGCGGAACAGTGTTGTGCCATTGTTAGTGAACTGAAGCTTCAGTATTCTTACCTTGAAACAAATAATAGGAGTCACTTGTTTGGATTTTGGGAGGGTTAATGAAAAAACACTCAGAATTTTGTCTAGAACACAGCTAGAGCAAAAGGGGTACTAATTTTGAGCTCTGTGTCAGGCTATAGATTAGAAAACTCAACTACATGCAGATGAAAAGTTTGATGGCCTCCAGAAAGTAAATGACAACATTTTACAAGATTATGAAAAACCAAAATATAGCATTATGTCCCCCAACAAATACTGATACCTTAGAGACCTCTGTGGGACTGGGCATGAGTCAGGAACATCCATGGGAACAGACCTGAGCCAGCGACCTCAGTCAGAGCAGGTCTGAGCCAACAACCTCCGTAAGCGCAGGTACAAGGCAGCTACTTATGAGGGAGCAGAGCTGAGACCCAGAGACCTCTGCAGACAAGCAACAAGTCAGGGACCTCTGAGGAAGCAATCCAAGCCAGAGACCTCTAAGGGACCAGACCCAAGCCAGGAACCTCTGCAGGAGCAGGCCCAAGCCAGGGATATCTGTGGAAATAGGCCTGAGCCAGCTACCTCAGCCTAAGCAGGCCTGAAGCAGAAGCAGTGAACTCCACAGGAGCAGTCTGAGCCAGTGACTTCCTCTGGAGCAGGCCCAAGGCAATGACCTTTATAGGGGCAGGTACAGGGGCGCTACCACATAGGGAGCAGGTCTGAGACAGTGACCTCTGCTGGAGCAAGCCCAAGGCAGCATCTCAGTGGAAGCAGCCCCAAATAAGCAACCCCCATGGAAGCAGGGCCAAATGACCCCAGGGATTGCAGAGTGACCCCTGAGAGTGCTGAGTGACCTCTGGGGTGACTGCCTGACTGCACCATGATAAATAACCATCTGAGTCTTGGACCCTCTGGCACTTGGAAGATTGATCACCAGAAACACAACCCCAACTACACCAATCAGAGGAAACGATGGGTAGATAAGGTAAGAACACACTCAACACCACAAAGAGCAATATGACACCAACAAAACTAGTGGCCCTACAAAATCAAGACCTGAACACTCAAATAGATGAAGCAGAAGAAAATGACCTAAAAATGAGTTTAGGAGAATATTTGAGGCCCTTAAAGAGGAAATTAAAAATTCCCTCAAAGAAATGGAGGAAAAGACAAATAAAAAATTAGAAGAAATCAACAAATACCTTGAAGAAAATCAAGAAAAAGAAATCAAACAGATGAGGGAAACAATTTAAGACTTGAAAACTGAAATAGAGACAATAAAGAGAAAACAATCTGAGGGAATTATAGAAATGGAAATTATGAGAAAATGATCAGGAACCACAAATGCAAGCATAAACAACATAATACAAGAGATGCAATCTCTTGTTCTGAGATGACAATAGAGGAAATAGACTCATTGGTCAAAGAAAACATTAACTCTAACAAAAACTTTACGCAAAATATCCAGGAAATATGGGATACCACAAAAAGACCAAATAATAGTAATAGAAGAAGGAAAAGAAGTCCAACCACAAGCACAGAAAATAGATTCAACAAAATCATAGAAAAAAACTTTCCCAACCTAAAGAAAGATATGCATATGAGAATACAAGAAGCTTACAGAACGCCAAATTGATTGGATCAAAAAAAAAAAAAAGGAAAGAAAGAAAATCCCCTCAACTACATAATAAACAAAACATTAAACATACAAAATAAAGAATATTAAGAGATGCAAAGGAAAAAGGCCAAAAAAAAACAGATAAAGGCAGAATTATCAGAATTACACCTGATTTCTCAATGAAAACAATGAAAGCCAGAAGGTCCTGGTCAAGCTTTATCCAGACATTAAGAGACCAGCCCAGACTACTATACCCAGTAAAACTAGTAATCACAATAGACAAACAAGATATTTTCCATGATGGAACCAGATTTAACCAATACCTAGCCCTACACAAAGTACTAGAAGGAAAACTCCAACCCAAGGAAGTTAGCTACATCCACCAAAAAAAAAAAAAAAAAAAATCAGTAGTCCTCCTTTACACAGATGATAAATGGGCTGAGGAAGAAATCAGAAAATCATCACCCTACACAATAACTACAAATAACATAAAATATCTTGCGGTAACTCTACCAAACAAGTGGAAGACCTATATGATAAGAACTTTAAATCTTTGAAGAAAGAAATTGAAGAAGACACCAGAAAATGGAAAGATCTCCCAGGCTCCCAGATAAGTAGAATTAACATAGAAAAATGGCAATCTTACCAAAAGCAATCTACAGATTCAATGTAATGCCCATCAAAATCCCAAAAAAATTCTTCACAGACCTCAAAAAAATAATACTCAACTTCATATTGAAAAAGTAAAAACTCAGGATAGCCTAAACAATCCTGTACAATAAAAGACCTACTGGAGGCATAACAATCCCTGACTTCAAACACTACTACAGAGCTACAGTACTGAGCACAGCCTGATACTGGCATAAAAACAAACAGGAGGACCAATGGAACCAAATAGAAGAGCTAGATATCAAGCCACATGCTTATGAACATCTGATTTTTGACAAAGAAGTAAAAAATATAAAATGGAAAAAAGAAAGCATGTTCAACAAATGGTGCTGGCATAACTGGATATCAACATGTAGAAGAATGAAAATATATCCATATCTATTGCCATGCACAAAACTCAAGTCCAAATGAATCAGAGACCACAACATAAAACCAACCACACTGAATCTCAGAGAAGAGAAAGTGGGAAGTACACTTGAACACATTAGCACAGGAGACCACTTCCTAAATATAACCCCAACAGCACAGACACTGAGAAAAACAATTAATAAATGGGACCTCCTCAAACTGGGAAGCTTCTGTAAAGGAAAGGACATAGTCAACAAAACAATTCAACAGCCTACAGAATGGGAAAAGATATTTACAAACCCAACATTGGACAGAGGGCTGACCTCCAAAATATACAAATATCTCAAGAAATTGGTCATCAAATGAACAAATAATCCAATTAAAAATGAGGTACAAACCTAAAGAGAGAACTCTCAACAGAGGAATCTAAAATGGGTGAAAGACACTTTACAGAAATGCTCAACATCTTTAGCCATCAAAGAAATGCAAATCAAGACAACTCTGAGATTCCATCTTACACCTGTAAGAATGGCCAAGATAAAAAACACTAATGACAACTTAGACTGGAGAGGATGTGGGTAAAGGGAACACTCTTCCATTGCTGGTGGGAAAGAAAAATGGTACAGCTGCTTTGAATTTTAGTATGGCAATTTCTCAGAAAATTGGGAAACAACCTCCCTCAAGACCCAACAATACCACATTTGGATATATACCCAAGGATGCTCAATTATACCACAAGGATATATGCTCAACTATGTTCATAGCAACATTATTTGTCATAGCCAGAACATAGAAACAACCTAAATGCTCCTCTACTGAAAAATGGATAAGAAAAATGTGGTACATTTGCACAAGGAGTATTACACAGCAGAAAAAATAATGACATCTTGAAATTTGCAGGCAAATGGATGAATCCAGAAAACATCCTAGTAAGTGAGATAACCCAGATGCAGAAAGACAAATATCATATGTACTCATTCATAAGTGGCTTTGAGACATAAAGCAAAAAAAAAAAAAGAACAAAAGAACAGCCTACAGTTCACAATCCCAGAGAGCCTAGACAACAAAGAGGACCCTAAGAGAAACATACATGATTGTAATGTATATGGTAAATAGAAAAAGACAAGATCTCCTGAGTAAATTGGGAGCATGAGGATCATGGAAGAGGGTAGAAGGGGAGGGGAGAAGGGAGAAAAGTGGAGAAAAATATATACTTCAATAAAACCAAGGAAAAAAAAGAAAGTTGGGAGGAAGCAAAACCAGTCCATTGTTGTGTAGCAGTTTCCTCTGAGATTGAAACATTCCATCTAGAAGGGAAGCTTCTTAAGACAAAGTAAACAGCTCAAAATATCCCCAGAAACTCGCTGAAACTGACCAGATTCACTAGGCTTCTCCTTCTCAAAAGAAAATCATAAAGACAGGCTGTAAGACAAGTAAGTAAGCTTACCTAAGTAAGCCAAGCTGCAGCGAGGAGTCTGAGAACAGTCAAGCGGCCTGGAAGATGCTGAGTTGCCTAGAACTGGGGTACCTGGGAAGGATGCTCTTCAACCTGTTCATTTGATTGCAGACTGTGCAGTGAGCTTCAGGTTCTAGTTTTGTGAGCTGTCACCAATGCTGGAGCAGACTTTGGTAATGCACCTATCTTAAGTCATTTCTGCTCCTGTAAGGAACAGCTCACCTATACTCCTGCAAGTAACCCCAATAAAACTCATTGGTTCAACCCTCCCCCCCCCCCAAAAAATACTGATTTCTTAACCCTAGCCTGTAAAAACCAAAGTGGTCTTTAATATTTTTCAGAAAAGTGAAATCAATATCCAAAATGTCTACCTGGCTTCCTGAACAGATGGACAAAAAGTTTATATAATTTAGAAACAGTTCTTCAAAACCATTTAAATTCAGAAGTTTTAGTTTCAGACATATGGAAAGTTAATATAGATAGATACCTCTCTTAACTTTATCGCTGAAAAAAAATATGTGTCATACTCTATCAGTTTCTTAGGAAATGAACAGAAAACAGACTTGGGTGATGGGGGCTGATCTTTGTCCCTGTTTCACATATTGGGGTTTAAATATGAGTCTTCAATGCACAGGAAAAATTAGTATGGGCATTCTAATATTTAGTTAATAGTAAGTTTTAGAATGAAAGGTGAACCATGGAAGGATCCGAATTTTCAATTAAATAGGAAAAGTAAGTTCAAAAGCTCTATTATGCAGCACAGTGACTACAGTTAATGATGCGTTAAAAAGCACAGCATTTGGAAAATATCCATGCTGGTGCCTCAATCCTTTGAAATGCAATACATCAATTACTTCATTTTTACTCCTTCAATAGACTCTGAAACTTAAATTTGGCCTATATACTTTTCCTTTTTGTGTCAAGACTCTCTTCCCTTTAAAATAATTCATTTTTGGCAGAAAACTCATAGGAGAAGTAATATTTCTTTTCAAATATGCAGGTAAAGCATAACAGAAGCTGGCCAGGTACAATCTGTTGCCTTCATATTTTGGCAAGTTACAGAAAGTCAGTGTTGATATTTTTCAACATCAAATTTAGCCTTTAAAGGGCACAGTAAATTGTATTATCCAGGATTCCTTGGGAAGGAGATACATTAGTTGATATATACTGTTCTAGAGTGAGGTGGATCTCGGAAGTCAGTAGGTTTCCTTTCCGTGTTTTTAAAAGCATGGTTGAAAATTAGTGACATCAGCAAAGTGGCCCAGTAAGACTTCTGAGTAGTGTCTTCCACACAAGCAACGGCAGCCGAGCAGAACCAGTCAGATTCAACTTCTTCAGGACTCTAGGAATTCGCCAGAGGTTTGCAGCAATGTGAGCAGCATTTATTCCAGAAAGACCGGGCTTTCAGGAAGAGAGAGAGAAAAAAAAGCTTTGTGGCACTTGGCTGTCCCTTGTTCCATCTGTCTTCTTAAGTCTGCAATTGTCTTGGAAAGCAGCAGTCTATATCCATGGTGGATGCTGGGCACAGAGAGCAGGATGGAGTTGCCTTTTTAAAGCCTAATTTCTATGAGAATTGCCATTATCTGTCAGATCTCTTAATTCCCTGGAACTCTAGGCTGTCGTGTGACCCTAGAGTCCACTCAGTGCATGAGTTTTGCCCCTGGCAGTGTCCACCGAAGACAAGAGTGTCTGCTGGTCACAGAGGCTGCTCGACGGGTTGGTTGACATTTGTACATTTTGCGGGAGGACCAAACAAATGCTTAAGAGATTTCACAGCTGGAGAATGATGAGTCCATAGCGGGCTTGGAAGAATGCCTATGCACCTTTGAGGATCTAGACAGTTACACACATGCCCAAGGTTGGACATGAGCTTGATAAAGACCTGAGAAAGCCCTGAGATCTCACTTCTTAATGACCTTGAGAGTCTGGGAGTCTTTGAGACTTGGAGGCTTGCTGGCTAGGGGTAATTAAGGCTAGGAGACTTGCTGAATTTAATCACCTCAGGAAATCTGTTTATTCATTATGTGTGTGTATATATATATATATATATATATATATAATAACAACATAGACCTTACAAAATTAGTGTCAAAAACTCAATAGGTTAACAAGCAACCACAAGAAACTTTTATGGCTCAGGGTGGAGGCTTCTTAAATTATCCGAAATACCCAGTTGGAAGGATGGAGAGCAAGGAAAAAGGAAAGATACATGGAAAGAGAAGAGGAATTACGGTAGGAAGGATGGAGCGAAGGAAGGAATAAGGAAGGGATGGAGGTAAGAAGAAAGGAAAGAAAAAATAATTACAGGATATACAAGGAAAGAAGAAAGGCCCACATGCATAGCTGAAAAAATGCTTTAAGGGAATCATGAAGTGGCACATCTAACAAGATTCCCCGTCTCATGATTGAGTCTTATCCACACTGCTCCTTCTTCTGACTGTATCTCAGACATGCCAGACTAGCCTCAAATTAATTCACAGTGGAGACTAGAATGGCCTCTACTTCCTGAAATTAAAGCTGTGTGCACCACACTTGATTTATGTGATGCTGGGGACCAAATCCAAGGATTCCTGCATGCTTCATATGCACTCTTCCAACTGAGCTAAGCACCCTGTACACCTAGCTCTTACCTGCCACTTATGCACCAGAAGTGTCTTTCTAACAGTGTGAGTTGGTCCTGATTCTGTGCTCAGTCTGTCCTTTTCCATACAACAGGGTCAATGTTGTTTTGCTTTAACCCTTAGTGCATATACCTAGTTCCTTCTAGCATTCCAAACACATATCCAAGGCTCCTAGTAATCTGTTGAGGTTTTTGTTGTTATTGCTGGTGGGGGAGGTGGTATTGTTTGTTTGTTTGGTTGGTTTTTTGGTTTTCAAGACTAGGTTTCTCTGTGTAGCCCTGGCTGTTCTGGAACTCACTCTGTAGACCAGGTTGGCCTCAAACTCACAGAGATCCTCCTGCCTCTGCCTTCCTCCCCCGAGTGCTAGAATTAAAGCTGTATGCTACCACTGCCAGGTCCCTTAGTGATCTTTTTTTGGATTATGCTCAGTTTGTCAATGTTACATTGAAAATGATAAAGCTTCTTAATTTAAAAAAAAAACTAGAAAATGCCATAGAATTTTAAGAAAACGAAGGCTATTATAAGTGAGTTTGCATCCAGGTGAGAAGTAACCTTTTAGGGTCACTCAGAATACCTAACATGAGTTTGTATTGTTGTGCCACAAGACGGGCTGTATTTCCTTCTACAGCAGGAGGCCATAAAAAGACTTGATCTCCTCTCTGTGGTGAAAACAATTTACCCAGAGAAGAGATCCTGCTGGAGTCTTCTGCTTATCCATCGGTCTGTCTCTCACATCACTTCGTTTTGTTCACCCTTCAAACATTACACAATTTTAGTCCCTTAAGCTTGCCCCATATAAGACTGTTTACATTTTCTTTATCACAAGCTTCTTAGAAATATTATCCATGGAGTATTCCAATGCAACACAATGAAGTGGTGCCTCTATGTACCAGCAAACCAGATTACCAGATTCTGCCAATGTGCAATATCCTAACCTGGGCTTCTATGTATTACATCCCACTAAGGTATTTTGCTGAGAGATTTTGAATTATACAGAGGAAAATCCATCTCTAAACTGGTTAAAAGAATCTTGAAGATGCTTTTCTAGACTCATTATAAGCTGTACACATAAAATCCCACTTGTGAAATAGTACTTCAGAATTGTTCTGCCTCTGAGAACTTAGAGTGTTACCCCTCCCAGAATCCCGATTATGCAGAAAAGCATATTCAGGGTCTGTCAGGAAGCTCAGAGGTAGCAGGACACTCAAGGACAGCAAGCAACTGGTGACCTTCATACTGAGTGTGTCTGCTTGTTTTTCCCTCTTCCTTCACCTTGACTTTTCAATTCTATTTCATTATTATTAATACACTGCATTAGATTCTTTATTTAATAAAAGACACAAGGTATGAGCATATAAATAACAGCACAGATTTCTCTAAGGTGCACACAATTTAACTCGTCTCTGATGACTCAGAACAATCTTTCTTATCTTGCAGGATAATAAACATTATGCGGAACATCAGTGAATCATTTCCAGAAGCTCTTAAAACTAGATGTACAGATTAACTTTCCAAGCCAACATTCCTCATTGTGTGCTCATTTTTCTCTCCTTTTTTTCCCTCTCTAAATTTGTCACAGAAATAGCTCCAACATTCAGTTTTGGTTTTGCACCACTCCTCTCGGAGTAATTAAATCGTAACACAACCCTGAACTTATTTGGAGCACTGAAAGACCATTTAGTTTTCCAGTGTAAAACTGAATTGTTGAAAAGCAGGACACTAGGTCTAGACAAAACAATTGGGGTATTCACTTGCAGGGTCTGTCCCTGTTCATAGATGTATAATTGTCAACCCAAACTTATTTCGAGCAAGGAATACAAATGTTAGACAAAGATGGGTTTCATTTTTCTCACCGTAGGAAAGAACTGAATTTCATTTATTTGATTATTTGCAGTTAAGATATTCTGAGTTGACATTACTTGAATACGTTTTCATCTTAAATAGAATCGTGTAAGCCCTATACTAATAACCTCAGATAATTCAAGGCTCACCTACTTTCCTTGCTGCAGTATTAAAATTCTGGTCAACTTTCAGCCATAAATAACAAGGCTACATTTATGAGAGGGGGGGAAACACATGAATCTCTGCATTTCCTGACATCTATTGGAAGGCACGTCAGGATGCCTCATTTCATTGGAGGAAATTATACACTTGAAATTATTCTCTGATCTATCTCCAAAATGAGTTTCTAAAATTGGAAGATCACCTGTGGCTTTTCAGTATTCCATATTCTCAGGCCACATCAGAAAGCCAGGCAGGCCTTGAAAGGGTTATGGAGATACCGTATTAAGTAAGATCTAGGTGCCAATATATGCATAGCAGTATTGATATTTTTGTAATTGATTTCTGATGACAAGCATGCGTCTCAAGTTTGAGATGACTGAGGTAACTATCAGTATAAGTATAATCAGTATCATCTTCAGCTTTCCTTTTTTTAGAATCCAAGAACTGAATGGTAACAGTTCATGAGTTCATAGGTGTTTAACAGGTTGGTCAAACATTCTTCACTAAGAATCTTAAACTCAGCAGGGAAATAAGCGCTTCCTCAAAGAATAAAACCTGGACAGCATGCACCAAAACAAAACTTTCTGACCTCTACAGAGGAAAGTTTATCCAGACCCAAGAAACATAACGAAGAAGTTATTTTATTGTTTTTGGATGTATGACGGATCCTCATAGCTCAATGAATCATCACAATATCCACAGAATACAAGCTACATTACCGAGTGTAAAAAATGCTCTTGCGGCACATTTGGCTGTTTAACCAAAACTGCATATAAGGAGACCAGAGTCTAACAACTCAACGGGCACACCCAGCTTTCCACAGCAGAGGAGGGCCCTTGCCTGCCTCATGCTAAGGTTTATGTGTAGTCCCCACCTAATGTGATTTGTCTACGCTTATTGTTCAGCTATCAGAAGGGGGGAAAGGGAAGACGGCAGAACATCAAAATCTGTAACATAGAAACTCCACGTTCAGTCAGCACAAAATCACATAGCCAGAGGTGCAGAGTTTTCTCTTAGGATGAGCCAAATGAGGGCCACACAGCGAGTTGAAAACCTAATTGCAGATCACTACTTTTTCTATTTAATTCAATAAACCCATTAATAAATTGCTGTTACTGGCATCATTAGCTACCCCTATGTACTGAAGTGGTGTGATTTTTACATGCCAAGTGGTGTACGGGGGATTTCTGTTCATCTTTGAACTGTGCATATCTTATCTAACATACAAGAAATCTGAGGAGTTTTAACAAATTCAGCTTTGTCTTAATCGTGCAGTCAACACCTGAGAAATCTAAGCTTGGACTCCTGGAACAAGCAGACTCAAGCTTGGTCATTCACAGCCTGACAACCTGAGACCAAATCAAATGGTCTCTTCCTGGGCTGCTTTTCCACAAAACGCTGATAATTCTGAGAGAAATCTCCTAGGGCTTTAAAAGGCGATGGCTGCAAAATCCTCACTCAGAACATCATGGAAGCTAGTCTATTTGAAAAACTCAACGTGTCCATCAGGATTTGCCCACCCCTACCCTAAAGGTGGCAGTGGGTTTTGAGGCTGGACATGAAAAGGCACTGCAGAAGCAAGGTCTCATGAACTTCTGCTCTCCTAGCTCCTGCCCGCCCCCCCCCCCACCTCTTTCTTTCCCTCAAGGTGAGGTACAGCTATCTAGATACTAGACTTCTGGTTCTCTGAAGCAAGCCATAAATCCTAAGAACTTCTTTTCTAATCTCCTCCCTGTGGAAATCTGCAGCAGCAGGCCGCTTGGTCGTCCCTGCCGTCCACAATCGAAATATTCACACGGGAACGATATCAACTAAATCACTGCTTGGCCCATTAGCTTCTTATTGACTAACTCTTACATATTAATTTAACCCATCTCCATTAATCTGTGTATCACCATGTGGCTGTAGCTTACTGGGTAAAGTTCCCAGCATCTGTCTCCTGCAGGCTACACGGCTTCTCTGACCCCACCTCCTTTCTCCCAGCATTCAGTTTAGTTTTCCCTGCCTAGCTATGTTCTGCCCTGCTATAACTCAAAGCAGTCCTTTATTAACCAATGGTATTCACAGCATACAGAGGGGAATCCCACATCAGAAAGCCATTGACGGGTGACCAGCTCCTCACTGAGGTGCCGGGGAATATGACAAAGAGACAGAGGAAAGAATCAGAAATGGTCTTGCTGACATCCTCCCTCCCTGGTTGCTCATCACTAGCTCATATCCCTCTGTGGACATGTTTCTCCACTACTCCACGCTTCATTCATTAGATTTCAGGCAGCAGTGCTCTCTAGGAGTTGGGGTTTTCCTTGCTCAAGGTACCTAAGTTCTCTTGAGTACATGTTAAGCTGTGGTACAGCAGTGTCAGCCCTGACCCTTTGCTTGGCTGAGGAAACAGTATTCTACTTCACAACCCTTGGCTAAGGGCAACCAACCCACAACCTGCACATAGGCCTTTCTGGAACAGGCTATGATCCCATTTCACATCCTTTCCTTCTGCCCAGGGCCCTTGAAGAAAGTAGGAGTAACTTTGAAAGACAGGAACCTAAGAAGGTAAGGTGACATCACAACTGGCCCATGAACAAACTTGAACACAGAGCTGACTGGCTGCCCAAAGCAGCAGGCTTCTCCAAGAAAGAGAAACAAAGTCCTACCTCATCCAAACCATTGAAGCAATCTTTTTTTTTTTATTGACACCCACAAAATCCACATCTCTAACTGAGTTCTGCCTCCTGAACTCCTTATTGTCTCCTGGGTTTCTGCCTCAACCTGTACCTCACCACTGCCTTCAATGCAGCATTTAAACAATGGGACTGATAGAACCTAATCACCCCACCCCCTCAGTACAGGCTTCCTCTATCCAGGGTCCCAATCAAAGTCAGCAGGCATGCCGCTTGGCTGCCATGACCCCCCCCCCCCCGACCCCCCGTGTCTGCACCTATCCTTTCTGCTTTTGATTTGAAGTGCCTTTCACAATTGTTTCCTCTAGTTCATTCTCAATGCCACACACCGAATCCTAGCCCTTGTAATCACATGAATTATCCACTGATCTCCTACCTAATTTTCCTGCCTCAAGGCCTGACCTTCACCTTAATTGCCTGCCTCATCCCCTTCTTTACAAGAGCAGCACTATGATTTTTAAGGACATTGGAAGCCATTGCTGTGTAGCATACTTTTGGGGGGACAAAATACAGTAAAGGCTTTTGATGGCACTACATTCTTCAGGCAAACATTGTTAGTCTCTACTAATAAAGCAGAGAAGGAAAGTGGTCTTTTTGAACAGTGAAGAAGGAACAGGAAACTCCCTATTGAACTCTATCAAGAAAGCCAGCGAAAGAAAAGAACAATGCATTTGTATACCAGCAGCAAAACTGCCAGAGCATTTCCAGGCCAGATTAGATCAAGTGAAGCCTGCAGATAAAAGCCCTTCCCTGGGCCCCACCAGCCACAAACAACCCAAACTGGTCCTGCAAGGGGCTTTGATAAAAAAGGCAACACCCCAAGCCAGAGTCAACCTGATCCTGCTGACAGTTTAGAGAGAGATAATGAAGTCAGAAGAAAAGCAGGATAGAAGATATCTGAGCTTATATAAAGAACCCTGAGAAAGAAACTTCTTGGGGAAAATTCCATCTAAATAACCACTGAGCCTGAAAAGCCGCCTACCGTTTACCATCTGGGCAGGGGGCTCTCTGTGTGTTTATCTGGCAGTGGAGATTCATTATTAATAAATCAGTATCCCACGACTACTTTGTCCTAAGTTTCCCTTTCATGGGAATGCCTTAAATTTGTGAGCATGCTTGCTTTTTGACTAGGCAATTACAGACTTGAGTATAAAATCTGTGTGTTAGCAGAACTTATGAGGCTATTCATAACAGCCGCTGCTCTGTGCACCACACTGACAGCCCATTCTCTTGGCATGCTGTCAGTTCTAACTGTGTACCAGGGCTTAGCTGGAGACGGCCTCTTCTGCCACCTGCCAATCAAAAGCTTTCTTCACATGGATAACACCTACTTAGCCTTTAGACTGAAAGACCCACGAGATACTACCATCACCACGTGTTTCCCCCCACTGCACAACTGGAGTACAAAGACAACGGCAACTAAGGATTGTCTCTTTCATGCCAGCTCCCTTTTGTGCCCTTATTCAAGAGGATCTAAATCTTACTTCAGTTTCTAGACCCTGTTTTGACTATTTTGCTGATGACTTGGTCAACTTGCCTGAAGCTCGTAACTCCTCCTCCTTCCCCTCCCTGTGTTTCTCTGGGATTCTCACTCCTCCTGGTTTCCTGTCTGTCTCATATGTGAAGCCTTTCTTGGTCCTGAGAAGAAGCCCATACAGACTGAAGAATGGGTGACCTAGGTGATGATCAACTGGCCCTGTCAGTAGAGAGCTTCACAAAAGGCCACACTTCCTTTCCACCGGAGCATCTTGTGCCTTTGCTCTATTTCCAACCTCAGCTCAGAAATGAGGAAAAATTAGAACAGGATGTTATATCCGAAAGATGTTTCCATACACAGAAAATACTGATTGTTAGAATTGGCTGCCAGTGTTAGCAGGAGAGGGTTGTTAATGAACAGCAGAGAGGGTAAAGGCAGTGCTCAGGGAAAAAAGGGGGGGAGTAATAATTATCCTTCAAGTTCAGAACAATACAAAAGAGATTGGCAAGAACAGACCAGAACCACACAGCAACTCAGAGATGATGAACAGCAGGAAATCATTATAATCAACCCACATATCATCCAGTACTCTAAATGAGATAAGAAGACTTCAGACAGCACTGATGACCAAATTTCTAGGTTAGTCGTAGTTCTTCCCCACTACTCCATGCCTGCCTGTATGCCCCGATTTTAGCAAGAATTCTGTTCATAGAGTTCCCCCATTCTTGTTATCTCATCCTTCACCCCCTAGCCCCTTATGAAAGTCTGGTTGCATTGGTCTGCCATCAGCAAGAATTCTATTGGTTCCTGTTAGCTTGAATCTCCCTTGCTCCTAAGGTTTCCTTTTAGTAACTTTCCACTAAGTGATGCTCACCCACTCCTAAATTAAGCCGTGGCTCCTGGTCCCCGGTTCATGTTGTATTTGATGATCTATATACACACAAGTCTTTGGCATGTTCTCTGTGTCCTGAAGGCCGAGGAACAGAAAAAGGATGCACACCTTCACTTCTGCACTTGCTGCCCTTTGTGACTTCCTTTCTTCATAGGTGGTAGGTAGTGGGAGAAGAAATAAGCTACCAGGTAAAGCAGTGGTTCTCAACCTTCCTAATGCTGTGTCCCTTTAATACAGTTTGTCATGTTTTAGTGACCTCCCAACAATAAAATTATTTTTGTTGCTGCTTCATAAGTGCAATTCCGCTACTGTTCGGAATTGTAATATAAATGTCTGATATACAGGATATCTGCTTTGCGACCCCTGTGAAAGGGTAGGTTGACCCCAATAAGGTAGTGACACACAGGTTGAGAACCACTGTTCTAAAGTTGTACATGCTTTATAGCAACATAATTGCTAGGGAGAAAAATCATTGACTATATGAGATTCAGACCAAACACATGAAATATAGAAAGTCTAAGGGTTTAAAGGGAAAATATCCCAAAGGCACCCTGCCACATGAAGGGTCTCGCTCTGTCCTGCACTTACATACATCACTACATCACGGAGAACATTATTTTTCTTGAGGAGTCAGTGCGTTTTAACAATCGTCTCTCCTTTAACTACAAGACATAGAAATGTGCCTCTAGACATGTTTCACTTGACTTTCAGTCCCTCCTTGCTTTCCATTTTGAGTGGCTCCATCTGAGGTAGGGCTGCTATGAGCCTGGTGGCGTCATCTGTTTTTTTTGAGATAGAGCACTAGAGCCTTTGGGTTCCCTTGAAGGGCCTGTTTGGTGCCCACCTGAGATGAAGAGTTGTTATTCTCCCTAACAAAACCCCTGAAAGTATTGATGGCAGCGTTGGCTACTGCTCAACGGCAAAATGCACACAAGATACTGAAAGCGAGTTTGTTCGATGGTGTAACTTGTAGTTCTTCCAAGGAAGGCCCACACCCATGGCAGCAGGTCTGGGATCCGGGTGCTGTGAAACTTTCTAACATCCTTCATGTATTTTCTACTCTTCTTGTTTGTTTTCTCCAGGCCAAGCCTAAACATTGGATATTTCTAATGGAGGAAAGGAGACATGCAGCATGGTGAATCTCACCAACGTCAGCTCTGAGAAGGAGATATGCAGCATGCTAAATCTCATCAACTTCAAGTCTGAGTTTGAAGCTTGGCTGAGGTCAAGTCTACCAGGCAGCATTTGAGGGCATGGTTACACAGATACTTCTCAAGAATGGGGTACCAGGAAGCCAGTGATCATTGACCAGACCTTGATACTTGCAGTTTTCTAAACCAAAAAAACACTCTTCACAGACTTTGCCCAGTTGAATCCTTGTCTCCAATTGGTTTCAGTTGAAATGCTACCTGTGATGATAGCCCCATGCTAGCCAAAAAAGCACCCCCACCAATAATGTCTCACTCTAGTACTGAGTTCAAAGCCTTCAAATCATTTACTACCACTTGTTTTTTTTTTCTTTCTGTAATTGTCTTCTTGTTGCTACATGTCAATATTGCTACCCTTTTAAGCTATCAGAGAGAATTTTGTTCACAACATTCTAGACTACATGAAGAACTCAAGACAATCACAAAATATTTTGGGTACACAGATATACAAAATCAAAGTAAGAGTCAGAGATAGTCGCACATGTAATTATCAAATTTATATCATACTCAAGTGCATATGCTCTAATTATTGGACATTCACGGATTTGTGTGCCAGACCTAACTGTAGCTCTGGTAAGGATATTTCAAAAAATGTGCAGTTGTTGCTATATTTATTCCCTATCATTTTTCACAGGTTTCGAAATGTGTCATAAAATATTATTGGGTCAGGGAACCAGGCAGGCCACCAGATGGTTGAGAATGATTTATTTCCCTAGTTTCAGACTCGTGAAGAAAGAGCACAGGAAGAAAGTAAGTACTTATCTCTGAACTTGCAGAATGTGGGAGATAAAGGGACCTTGAAGTTCATCTAGTACAGACTCACTTGTAATTTCAAAACCCCTGCTGCAGTACCCAGTGATGTGGCCATCCGACCTCGACTTTAATATTTTTAGTAATGAGATAGGATCTTATATCTATCTCATGATTGGACAGATGCTGATGAGCAAGGTCTTACTCCCATTGATGCACATGTCCTTCCTATAACATCTGGCCCTTGGAGCAACACTGTGCATTCCTCATTCCTGCTCTAAATTATGAACTTGGAGATATTTGAAAACCTCTAAAATATTTTCTCTTAGTGTTCTCAACTTCAAAAGAATCCTTTCAAACCCCCCAGCTCTTGGTCACCCATTTCTCCTTTTAAACACGCATTTTGCTACTGGATGATCTCAGGATGCTTATTTCTTAATTACAGACTTAATTTTACTTGAGCCATAAAGCTACTAAATGATCCACTTTTGAAAGTCAATTACGCATCTAACTCTGTCCTGTTATCATTACTAATATCAGCATCGGTTGTTAATTGTCAAATGTAAAAGCAGATTGCTCTGATATGACCTATCTACCCAGAGGTCTGTGTCAGAAATCGATCGATGACTGCCCGAACCAGCTGACTATTGAAAGCTTTCTGATCGAAATCGGAAAACATTTAAATTAATCTGGGCTACCAGTTTGCACAAGGACAGCAATAAGGCTTCCTCTGACCTCTCCACTAGACATCCTGAAAACACACCACCAAAGGAGAGCATCCCATTAGGAAGCAGTAGCAGAAAGATCTGAGCCACACTCTCAGGCTTTGAAGAGCAGCACAGTGGGGCTGCAGTCTTATGATCTCCACCATGGTTCTAACCATCAGCACCAAGGCAGATGCCACATCACTGTGCCGGAACCTGGTCATTTTCGGTGCTGATTGGTTGATTTCCCAATCAGCAAAGTTTACACTAGGAACATTGATAGGATTCAATTCACATATCTATACATATATACATACTGTAGTCATCTGTTCTTGTAACGGACAGCAGTAAAATATAACGTATTTAAACTCTGCGGTAGTTTCTACTTAACACTCTCAGAAACAATGAGTCCTGGTCCTGTGTTGTGTAGCATAGAAAAAGGACGGCTTGGACACATTTTATCACATTCTACAATACACGCTGGGCAACACAGCACTCATCTCTCACCTGAGCACAGCACTGAGGGACTTAGAAACATCGACTCGAAGATGTCTTGTTCAGTTAACTGTATCCGATGTGTCCTTTGTATCATTGAAGCCAAATACACCTAATCATAATACGTTCAGAACAGTAAAAGCCAAACGCTGTATTTTCATAATGTGAGGAAATCACGATACAAGTTTTTATTTTCTTTTAAAATAAACAAGCCGAGTTACCCAGCTGCTACAACAATTCTGGTTATAGGTTAGACTATGTTTTCGAAAAATGTATGTTGAATCTGCTCTCTTCACAGTTCAGGGTGCGATTTCATGATACTTGGGTTGTTGAAGGTGTAATGAAGTGATCATGAACCCAGATTGCAGAATGCTGGGCTCCAAGGTGACCTTTCAGGGGGAATTTGGAGACAGATCTACACCTGGAATATACCATATGAAGAGAAAAACACAGACCGGCACAATTGTTCCACAGGACCAGAAACTGGGGGAGAGGCATACAGTGCCCTTTCTCCTAGGCCTTGGAAGGAGGTGACCTGACCTTGCAAGCCTAGTGACCTTGAATTTCTACTCTGTAGAACTGCAAACCGGTTTCTGTTGTCTAAATCACTTAGCTTGCAGTTCAATGTTGAAATTAATTCAAATCAATTAGTATGCAGCATGAACTATGTGTCTCCACAACTGACTTTGCAGGTAGCCTAAAAAAGTGAGTCTACAATATTGTGTGGTGTTAAAAAAAATGTATTCTCTCCTAAAGTACATGAAAGGCACATATCTTAAGAGTCCTGATGCTGGGGGTGGGGGTGGCTCAGTGAGTCATGGGATTATTTGTTATACATGCATTAGAAGCTGAGCTCCATTCCTCAGCACCTACATAAATGCTGGGTACATATATGTAGCCCCAGCACTGGGGTAGCAGAGAGAGGGAGATGCCAGGGATTTTGTTGCTAACCAGCCGAGCCAAGTCAGTAAGCTCCAGGGTCAGTGAGAGACCCTGTCTTAACCAGCAAGGTGGAACAATGGAGAGTGACAAGTGACAAGTGAAATCAACTTCTGTGTACTGATATGCGCAGAACACACACATGCATCCTTTTACAGCCGTATCATAGACACACGGAATATATAAGGATGTATTTCCGCTGCAGTATAGACAGTCTAAGTAGTTATGTGAAGCCTAAGTGTCCAGCCGTGTCCCATGACTGCATGACCAATGCATCCACAAGTAGAAATGTACTTATTGCATCTGAGTAATGAAATTTTAATTTAATTATGTGTCTAATTTAATAAAAATAATCACACATAGCGGTGACTACTGTAAAACTTTCAATTTTTTCATTTATCTAATCTCATGTGCATGTGTGTATGCCTAGATTTAAATACACGCAAGCGTGTGCGGGAGCCTATGGGGCTTAGAAGGGGTGTCAGACTCCCTGGAACTGGAGTTACAGATGGTTGTGAGCCACCAAGTGGGTGCTGGGAACTGAACCCAGGTTCTCTGAAAGAGCAGTAAGTTTTCTTCACCACTGAGCCATCTCTCCAGCCCAATTTGCAGAAAAACATTATGTTTTAATTTGAGAAGGACATTCCATTACTGACTGTGAAACCATTAAATATGAAGGGATATAAAACTTCTAAGAACGGGTGATTTATGATTGGGATAAATCCCGGAAGGACATACAATATGTAAATTTCTGGCACCAAACCATTCATTTAAACCCAGTAAGTCAAACGGATTCAGCAAAGACTGAGGTTACCAGTTATCACCAGCAGGGGGAACCAAAGAGCAGCACATGGGCTTTTCCCGGGAGAGTTTTCTTTCCCCTACATCAGGGCCCTAAAATAGTCTGCCCAGGAACTGCACAGCCCAGGCTTCCCACAGCTCCAGTCAGCCACATAATCTGCACATGTTTACTTTCAACAGAGCCCTAGAACACGATAGAAATTGGCTCTAGGCATCAGAGTGTGAAATCTAATCAACGGGAAGGGTTTTTTTTTAAAAAAATAAAATTAAATTAAATTAATGATAGAGCTAGTCTTTCCCACTCGCCTCTGTCAACATGTGGTTAGTGATATTTTCTTTTTATTTTGTTTTCTTGTTGCTGCATAAATCAGAGAAGAACTTCCAGTCTAAAGAGTTACACAGAAAGTGAAATTTTAATCAGAACAGTGTTGAAGGCTCTTTTGGGCAGTTTTGTCCATGGTATGATGACCATACATGGTCTTACCTCTTGGTAAAGGTCACTGAGATCTTCCTGGTGGGCCTGCTTGGAGCATCCTGGGAATTCCCTAACACAGCAGGAATCTGGAGGCCAGTCCATCTCTGTCATTTCCAGCCAGTCGGTGAAGTACACTACTCCACAGCACTTAAACTGAAAAAGAGTTAGCAGCCCACACTTAGGAACTACACAGAAGAGTTTTTGTTTAACTTATGAGAGATGAGACAGTAGATTGCTTAAATGCTGGTAGTCATCGAGGTCAAACTTGTGTGTTAGCTAAAGCTCTGTGAGCTTACTGTCTTGACGACAGGTGCATCATAAAGGAATATCAAAGTCAGCATCGCATAATGGGACCGTTCTGAACAGCAACACCCACCCCTGCTAAAAGCAAACGGTATCTCACTCTCCAACTCTGGGATCTTCTGCGGATGGTTACAATGATGACAGATCTCACACAAATACTTACAAATTCCGTAGCTGAATGTTGATTATCATTACCTTTTCTAGTCAGTAGAAAGTAGTGAATCGTTTTCTTTCTTATCCCCTTCACTAGTGTAAATACGCAACAAATTCAACTATTGTGATAAAAATCTCCACAAATTCTATGGAATGACTTGATGACCAAAGCTCACATCACGAAGGTCACCAGGCAGTCTTTGGTTCCTTAACCAAGGCAAATTTCGAAAATAATTTGACCTACTTATTATCACCCAGTAGGATGGATTTCTTGATAAACTATCATATCGTATCTATATAAATGCAGGAAAATGATGGTATGCTTAGCTTGAATGCAGTTGGACTTAAGAGAAGTGAGCTTGCCTTTCTCTAAACTGTGCTAAAGAAGACTGCTTTTTGTTGTACTTAACTGTAGATTATTACTTTGATGAGGGCTAAGAAATACTGCTTGAAGGCAGGTGCAGACTTTCAGAAGAGCTAACTCTCCTGAGGAGAGCTTTGCCCTTAGATAAGAGGGAAGTCCTCTTCTCAAAGTCAGAAGGAAGGGACATGGGCAGTCATGGGGAAGAGCCCTGCCAAGAGTGATGGTTATGCAAATTACATAGCCCAGGAGACCAATCTCCGCTCAAGATTAACACTGAATCATGAAATGTCACAATCCAGAGCCATTTCAAAGCTTAACCAAAACTTGGAAGAACTCTGAATTCCTCAAGCGACAGCAAGCGAGGGAAATATTCAATGTATTCTGTGCGTTTTCACTCTCTCTGCCTAAACAGCTTATGACTCAAGAGCTTATGACTCAAAAAGGAAAAAGGCGTCGGAAAAGCACTTTGAATGATAATCACTGTGAGCCATTAACACTAAGAGCTTTGAGAAAGTTTAGAAATAATTTCTGTATTGTTTTCAAGCCGTGGGTGTACCACAAACGGCACAACGAAGGCACAACGAAGCACTGCAAGTGACTGATTCTTGTGTCGTCACACACTGACCCAACCATTGGGAATCCTGAAAATACAGCACACAATTAAAAGACTTCCCTTTCTGAATGCTGTAAACGATCACATTGTTAGGTCGGTGTTTTTAAAGCCTTTTACCCAGAGAAGACCTTTTCCTCCACTTCCTTGCCACACCAGGCCTTTTCCAGCTGACTTGACAGCCTCAGGGGAGTGGTCCATTTTTCTGACTTTGCCAGGAAATGAAGACTTCCACACCAATGTCTTTCCCAGATAAACAATCCATGTCCAGTGCCAACACTGCTAAGGAGCCACTGACATCCGTCTTCTCTGCAGTGGTCTTGCCTACCCAACAGAGGACAGTGCATCTGTACGGAGGCTTCTTGAACCTCCTCAAGGTAAACTCGGTGTTACCCCAGTAAAAATCTGTGTTCTGCCACTACCTGCCGAGACTGCTCTACTCCAAGCCGATACTATGCCAAGCCGTAGAAAATACCATGGAATCCCTATTTTACATGTAAATTAACCGAGGCCCTTGATGGACGAAGTTATTTTCCAAAATCCTATGGCAGCAACTGTGATTCCAAATCTTATACAGCCACTGCCAGGTTAAAATAAATACATTTTTTTAAAATGTGGTTTTTAAGAAGATATTAGTAAGTGTCACTAAGAATTATGTAAGATCCATTCACTTACGGCACATGCACGGGGTAACAGGGAATGAGGGGCTTCGAGGGCTAAAACCTGACCAGGTAATTTCCCGGTCCATGATTTATTATGGAAGAGAAGCATGCTAGGCTGAGCCGTCGCTCTCCATCTAAATTTATGGGTTAAAATTCTAGCCCTCACGCCACAGAATGTGGCTGTTTATGGTGGAGGAGCCTTTAGAGGAGTAAGTAGTGTCAAAGAAGACCATCATCAGGGGCACAATTAAGCATGAATAACATCCTTATAGGAAGATAAAAATTAAACACGGACACATATAAAGTCAAGACAAATAGAACAAGAATGGGGAGAAGGCCATCGACAAGCCAGAGGAAGAGGCTTCAAAAGAATCAGTACTGCTAATCTTGAAATTTTAGCCTCTAGACAAATGAACAAACACTTGCCCTAAGTGGCCCTGTCTGTGACACTCAACCATGATAGTCCTATCAGACTAATAGAAAGAGCTTTGAAAGTGTTCCACACATTCGGAAGTGTTCAGCACTCTTTTTAGGCAAATGAGCCTTGTGAGATAAGAGAGACCAGGCCAAGGGAACTAGCGTGGAAGGTTTGCAGGGCATGTACACTGCTCACGGAGGTAGAGCCCCACAGGAGGAAAACAAGGTCGCTGTTTCTCAACCTGGTTTATCATAGTTTGTATCATCCATTCCAGAAAGTAGACTCTGGAGCTCTACCCAGGACGGCCCCTGAACACAGCTTCTTATAAACGCACATGTCTTCCCATTGTGTTGTTTCTACTATAATTATGCAATAAACAAACAAAGTCAGGAAACAATGGAATAACAGGAAATCTGTGGGGCATTGATAGTTTTACCATCTCAGCAACTGTGACCCAAAGCCAGGTTTTGGAGATTGTCCTAGATTTGAACCTCTGCCACAGGCACGGACAGGGTTGGCTGTCCAGTAAGATATTCACCCTCAAATGCTTCATGGGACAAAGCAAGAAAAAGAAAATAAACTAAGACACAGGGTCTTCTAGAAATGTCTCTCCAATCACAAGGAAAACACTTAGGAGAGCTGGTTTGAAGGAAGATCCAAGATTAATCTCAAGTCGTTCAATTTTGAAACATCCAGAAACCAGTTCCCATTTAAAATACTTGGATGAAATGTAAGACGGCTTTGAAACAGAAGTCTATTTTGTAATGTCACTGTTACCAAGCAGAAGCTAACTGAGATCAAGTCGATGACCTCATTCCCTCTTCTTCTTCCTCCTCAACACTTCAAGAGGTTGAGTACCTATATTGTTCCTATGTCACAGGTGTGGAAATGTAGGTTTAAGGAATTAAGTGAATTGATCGTAAGTAACAGAGATGGGACTTGAACCAAAGACATTCTGACTAGGAAAAAAAAAAAACAGGCTGGTTGATAATGATGTTCATCCGAACAAAATGCGCAAATGGAAGCAACCTTTAAAAACGATGAAACAAAGTTTAAAGTCCTGGTAACTCCGAAAGCAGTAAAATAATCCTAAAAGAGAAATTTCTAAGCAAAACTTTAACTGTTTATTAAATAACTCATGAAAAGGAAACCAGAGTAGTTGAGCCAAACAACTTCTGAAGAAGCGTGTGTGGACCAGAGGTGTGAAGGTGAACGACCGTATCTGAGATGGAAAGACAACAGGGAGTGAGTTGCAGCATGCAGGGGAAAAACTGCGCCACTGACAGCAGATGCCCAGGCTTCAGTTTTCACGGCAGAAATGATCAAAGTCAACTCTTTGCACACCTGCTTTGACAACATGCTTTCAGCCCCCAGGGATAGCAGCACTTACCTCTCTCTGAAAAAAATTCCAAGCATGTGTAAGCCATCTATACCTGGGTAAGCCGTAATTGGTCATTCTCGCTTTCAAAGTAACCATATCTGACCACTGTACCGGCACCTAGAGATACGAAACAAAGCAAAGCAAAACATCAAGATACAAGTCCAAGCAGCCTGGTAAAGGCTCACTCGCATAAATCTACAACCTTCAGCACACTGAAAACACAACACCACATGTGCACAGAGTGTGCTAAGGCTGACACATAGTATTATAATTTATACTTGTTTAGAGACTAAATTAAGCTCACACCAGCAAGCCTGCCATTCACGAAACTGACATGGGAATCAAGAACTAGAATGTAGAAAGAAGACATGCATATGAGCTTCTAAACAGAGGTTCTCATCATCTCTAATGCTGTAATGCTTTAGTACAGTTCCTCATACTGTGGTGACCCCCCCCAACCATAATCCTTTCCATTGCTACTACATAACTGTAATATTGCTACTGCTATGAATGATAATGTAAATATATGTGGTTTCCAACAGTCTTAGTCAACCTCTATGAAAGAGTCATTCCTCCCACCTCCCGCAAAGTCATGACCTAAGACCAGGGTAATTTTGAGATCTTATTAAGAATCGTAAACTCAGGCTGGAGAGATGGCTCTGTGTATAAGAGGGCATGCTGCACAGTATTGGGACCTGAGCTCAGATCTCCATCATTCAGGAAAGGCTGGATGTGGGTACATGTGCCTGTAACCCCAGAGCTCAGGAGGTGGGAGGAAAGACAGCGAGCAGAGGACTCGTGGAGCTTAAGGGCACCAAACTAGCAGAAGACGCCTGTCTCCAGACTCAATATGAGAATTGTCGGAAAGGAGCAAGGAAGGGGTCAGCGGAGGAGAACATCAGCTCTCCTCTGACCTCAGCACCGAAGCATGTGTATGTGCACCTGAGAACATGCAACACACGTGCACACAGCGTGCTTATGTGCATATAAATTTTAATTAAAAATTAAATTTAAAAGTAATGTCAACAGTTGAGAGGCAGAGACAGGTGGGTCTCTATAAGCTCAAGGTCAACCTGGCCTACAAAGCAAGTTGAAGAAGAGCCAGAGCTACCTGAGGAAAAATAAATAGTATCAGTCGAAGTAAGTTTTAAAAATTCCTTAATCACAGAAACTCTTCAGTTTTACTTTTTCTGGCTATTTTAATAATCACCTGGAAACACATAATACAAAAAAAATAGCAAGTAGGTTGGGTATGCGTTCTAGTCTATTCTTATGATTTCATAAGGTTCAGAAAACTAGACAAAGTTCAAGCCACCCACTATGAATTAGCATTATCTCATATCCTTTATGGTATAAAATAAATGGAAGTAAAATAAGTTTTCAAGAAATACGTCATCTGAAACCGTTAATATTATTGACAAGTTTTAGCTGGAATATTGATAGGAGCTGAGGGTGTAAAAACAACAAAACAAATGGGGGGAGCAGACAGATGTCAAGTCTTCTGACTGAGTTAATAGAATAACTTTTTCTAAATTTTTGCTTTCCAAAATAAACACTGGTCGTTTCTGCACTGTGGCCACCATCAATCTCAAACCAAATGTGGCAAGAGAACAGAGGACCATTGAGGTGCTGGCACCAAATTCGGGGGCCACTGGCCATAAAACACAACACACAGTGAACAGCTTGCTTGCATGAAACAGCTTGGAGCACAAAGCCCATTCTATGTAAAGGTTGGATTCTGCAAAATTTGGCAGACAATAAACTTTAATGAGACTTCTCTTTTCCGTTGTTAGGACAGAAGCAATAAAAATGGCAACGCTGGTTTCCTCTTCTGCAAGGCTGCTCTCCATCTTTCACTTGGACATGGCCCTTCCCTCCTCTCTCCTGGTGACAGAATAGGGAAGATTTACACAAGCAAAACAATGACGTGTGCCCATGGCTGAAATGGCAAGCAGTGTGCATTCATTTAGTGTCCCAGGAACTGAAATCACTGAGGACCGTCCCTGAATAGACAGCAAATGAAAGTTCATTTGTTTTCTATGCTTCTTGACATGGAAGCGCCCCTCTCAAACAGGCAGAATGAACTCATTCTAAGCTTCCGGCTGCTTTAGAGACTCATCATATATCAGTTGGACACATACTTCACAACCCATCTAGAAAATTCATAGAAAGAATGGGATGTGCCGCCTTGTGGAAATAACTATAGCACTTGGAGGGTGGAGGCAGGAGAGTTGCCGTGAATATGAGGACAGCCTGTATTACATAGTGAGTTCTAGGCTAGCTTGGGTTATTAAGATCCTGCCTCTAAACTAACTAAATAAATGAATCCATAAAGATACTCATCTTAATTACCACACAGAATACAACCAAAAGCTGGGGTTAAAAAATAATGATTATTTATAAGATTTATTTTTCTGTTGTTTGCATGTTAGGGATGTAGGCTATTCTTGAAAACTGAAAAACAGAGTAAACTACATATAAGGAGGTTTAAAACAAAAATCCGGGCTCTACAATTTTTCATTTTGCTAATGTACAAAGTTTCTAGGTATAACGTGAAAATCTAACTAAGAGAGAGCAAGTGGACCGTTTTTCATATGGACCCATATATTCTCAATTTTATATTGAGTTAGTTAGAACCGACCCTGACGCTTCAACTTCCATAGATTGTATCTTCTTCCTGTGAGTCCTCATACATGAAGCTATGTGTGTCTTCACAGAGCTGTGACTCCTAGCACAGTTGCCTGCACAGGTCACCTTTGACCATTAATCTGTGGTAGCCAGGGGATATCCAGTCAGTGACCAGCCTCAAAACACTACAGATTCATCACAGAATCTTTTTTTTTTAATTCTTATAACTTCTATATTTGCAGAACAAATTCTTTTGGGTTTTTTTTACTTTTTAATTGAGTTTATTGAGCTATACATTTTTCTCTGTTCCCTTCCCTTCTTCTCCCCTCCCCTTCTACCCTTTCCCATGGTCCCCATGCTCCCAATTTACTTAGGAAGTCTTGTCTTTCTTTACTTCCCATGTAGATTAGATTCATGTGTGTCTCTCTTAGGGTCCTCACTGTTGTCTATGGTCTCTGGGACCGTGCATTGTAGGCTTGTTTTCCTTTCTTTATGTCTAAAAGCCACTTATGGATGAATATTTGTGATATTTGTCTTTCTTTTTCTGGATTACCTCATTCAATAGGATGTTTTCTAGATCCATCCATTTGCCTACAAATTTCAAGTTGTCATTATTTTTTTCTGCTGTGTACTACTCCATTGTATAAATGTACCACATTTTCCTTATCCATTCTTCAACGGAGGGTCATTTAGGCTGTTTCTAGGTTCTGGCTATAATAAACAAAGCTGCTATGAACATAGTTGAGCACATGTCCTTGTGGTACAATTGAGCATTCTTTGGGTATATACCCAAAAGTAATATTGCTGGTCCTTGAGGAAGGTTGTTTCCTAATTTTCTGAGAAATCACCATACTGATTTCTCAGAAATCCAAAGGGGCTCCCTAATAATAGAATATTAATAAGAATATAATTAATATTAGTAATAATAGAATACCAATAATAGAAATGACATCAATTGTATTACGCAAATGCCTAATGTCCTGCTTATCTCTGAAACAAACACAACACTATCACCTTCTCATTACTGTGGCCCTCTCTTAAGAGGTCTTGAATGTTTAAATGCTTACAATACACCAGAAGCTTGTCAGGTGCCCAGGCCCCACCTTTTTCCTGTGTTCTAACCGAGCACATCTGGACTGGTAGGGAGGAATGCACATGATTCAGAACGACCTTTCGAGCTTCCCCAGAAGGCCTAAGGGCAACACATTGAAAAGCACTACTTTGCATAAACAGAATTGCTCTATGAAGCACGATACCAGCCAGCATGCACAGATATGCAAAGCAACTCCATTTCTCACTGGGAACAATCGTACTAATTTCACCACTGAAGTGAACAACTTAAGCAATAGCGAAGGTTGGGGTAGGAGGCTGTGGAGTGGGGTAGTGGGCAAGTGAAAAAGCAACTGGCGGAAAAGGTTGAAAAAACTCTTTTATACTAAGAAAGCTATAAAGGCTTTTTTTTCTAGTGGTTTCAATGGCTGAAAAAAGACAGGAAATGCTGAACTGCTGTTTTCAAGAAGCCAAATCTCAAGCTGTGAGAGTTTTCACACCATGGTAAGCACGCAGCAATTCTCCAAATGCAGTTCTTAAAGGGCAATATAGTTCAGCTTGTTGCAATCAGGAGATACTGGCTTCCTCCCTGCTTTCTGCTTGGGTCAGCAAGGATGGGCTTAATGGAGGTGGTCTAACACTCTTCAGCAAGCTCATGCTTCCTCACTGTTAATTCAGAAGCTGGTATAGTTGTCTTAGACTAGTCCCAACCCATGATGTCCATGTTTAAGAAATCTATGGAATTAACGATGGAGGACCTCAAGATCAAGATTTTAAATTACCTCTTGGAAAAGTACTTTAACCACAGGGGGAAAACATACGATTTTTTTCAGAAGTGTCAGGAATGTTCACCCTTACCATGTAATGTGATCATGCAAAGTAACAACCATGTAGCCCAGTCACACTCCAGGGTCCCACCGGGAACTCACCATAACCTCCTGCTCGTACGTCCACACCCCACAAGCCAGTTCTACACAGAAGATGACCAGCAAAGTTCCAAAGTACTGCAGAAAGACAGAGGGAGCGTTAGCATGAGACCGTCCGAGGCAAATGGTACCCAGGGTTGTGCTGATCTATGACAAGAATACACAGGCCCTTCTTCAGGTAGCACAGGGAACAGGTTTCCCCAAGCCCGGGGCCCAGCTACAGGATACCACCAGGAGTCACCTAAATGGCCTTTGCTTTGTCATTAGTCATTAGGGTAAATCTTTTAAAAATGCCAATAGTGTCACTGAGCTAAATAAGAACTTATATGATGTACTTTAATAAAGCTGAATCAAGTTCTCTGAGAGATGACACCTAGTTCTTCTCAGAAAGAATGAGGTGAGGTTTGCAAGTCCAATGCTTTCCCCAGTGCATATTTCCCCTTTCTTTAGCATAAAGTGGTGGAGGGCTCCTTTACTGTAAAAAGGACAATATAGGACAAAAATCTCTACTAATCGTGTTAATTTAGAATAAAGTGTAGATTTCTCCTATGGAAAGTGGCGTTGGGAGGCATACATAAGCAAATAGGTAACAAAGCTGAATGCAGGATTGAAAAGAGAAATGCAAATAAAGAGTTGGTATTTCTGTGAAGTAGAGAATATACAAGATCCTGAACAGGGAGCAGACCTGCAAGGAAGAAAATAGAGAAGTGTTTACATAAAAAAGGATGTAAATGAATACACAGGGGCAGGCGGGTGGTACAACGGAGCATCAAGGAGTACAGACACACGTATGCAAAAGAAAGAAAAATGAGAGACCAACATCGAAAGGTAAATGAAACCAGATGACCCGCTAATGGATTTTAAATAGACCATGTAGGCAGTAAGGTGGCATCCCTCAGTGTTTCTGAATAAGAGGAAGACACAAATGGGTTAAATAATGCCAGGACACTAATCAGCTTGAAAGGGAAGGACTGAGGAACGAGTTAAAAAGCATAGAAGGCAGTCAACACGAGTTTGAGGTGAAGACCTGAATTTAGGTAGTGGCCTTACAGACAAGCAGGAAACAATACCTTCCAATAATAGAGCTAAAGACATTGCATCGCCTGGATGCACAGACTGAGGGAGAAAGATGTATCTCGCCAGTAGTAACTCATCTTGGGGAGGACCAATAGAAGTATGCACCTTTTTAGCAAAATATAAAAACAATTTCCTTCCAGGTGTTACTTCAGAGCTCAGGTGCCTGACAGGGAACCGGAAACTATTCTCTTATTAGAAACTTTTGGATAGCATTCAATTTTTCGAGTTCATAATTTAGTCAAGAGCCTTCCGAAACAGGATGACCCCCATTTTACCACCAAGGAAATAAGTACAAATGGTAAGTCATGTGACTGAGGCATGTGCCTGATAGATTTTGTGAACTAGATCTTTGCAGCATTGTTCTCTGTTCTTCCTTACCACTCCCCATTGGTGGAGGTGACCTTACAGAAGCCAGTAGTGAAAACCGAAGGAAGAGGGGACTTCTGAGAAGCTCTTTCCTCTGATTCCCGCAGAAACAGAACACTGCTGGGCACACAAGTCTTCTGCTTCGGGCACAGCACGGAATTAGGTGGTAGCACTGGATGCTGGTGGTACCTTTAGACTACCCCATTCCTTGCGATCAGAGCTCAGGGAAGCGCAGATACCTAAATGTGTTTTTTTTACCACATAGGACTAGATAAATTCCTGCTACACAAAACAGCCAAGTGGAAACGAAGCAGAATGGGTTGGTAGTGGTTGCAGTTCCCAGAGACTGGAAAGAACTTCTTAATAAAGGTGATCTTTAAGAGGAAGAGGAGGAAGCAAAACTGTAAGGATTCCAGAAAAAAAAAAAAAAAGACATCTCAGAAGAGGAAGCAGCAAATGAAAAGCCACTTTGTGTATTAGTGAGTTAAGCAGACTCAAAGTAACCAGAGTGAGGTCTAGACTGAGACAGAAGAGCAGATGCCAGACAATGTTTTGAGGTACAGTGGCGGGGGGGGGGGGGGGGGGGGGAAGGCCTGTGCATTGTCTTCTAAGTGTGATGGAACCATCAATGGGTAGATGATCTGATACGCACCATGGAAACATTTCTAACTGTTCTATTTGCAGGAGAGCAGCCTATAGGAAAAGCAACTTCATGAGATTTACATAAAGGATGGCTAAACTAGGAGAGGAGGGAAGGAAGAGCAAGGAGCACACTGGCACAGGACTGTCAGCTTTCAAGACTTGGCATTTTTAGACGCTTTGTTCAAAGGCTGTCAAAAAGAGAAGAGCAATCAACGACAGCGAAAATTACAGTTTTCTATGATTTCTGCGAAATAGTACTTACAACATAAAAATAGAAGCCGCTGCTAGTAGTTTTAACTTGCTTCCTTCATATTTCTTCATTCAAACAAAAAAACACAACCACACAATCTCTAAGTAGCGAAGCTTAGAAACAGTAATCAGTTCAAAAGATAAAGTAGCGTTTGCTAAGGGTCTCCCAGTTCACCAGCATCTCTGCTTCCAGCGTGTTTAATGCAGATGCAGACATGTGCAGGTTCAGGACTCAGATCCCATCTCTACGTGTTATTTCCCGGGGTCAACTGAAAAATTTCAGTCTTGAAAGGCGAGCTGGAAGAGATCTGGTGAACTAGGTTACCCCGTATCTGTCTCTCTCTCTGGGCTCTCTTTAATACTTAAGAAGTATGTCAACATGAAAAATACATTTACTATTGTCTTACAAAGATATCAATCAATGATCTTTCTTACCTTTGACTTAAAATAAGCTATTCGGAGGCCAGGAGACCGCAGGGAAAATCACACTATTTGCACTACGGAATACCTTTGCACGGCTTTAATCTGAAAGTTTAGTTTTTTTGTTGTTGTTGTTGTGTTGTTTATTTGCTTATTTGGATTTTTCTTGTTGTTGTCGGTGGTGGTGGTGGTGGTGATTGATTTTTAATTGAAATTGATATTCTTTTTTAATATTGCTATTGTTATTATTAGGATCTGACCTAATTGTTTCTTTTTTGGTTTTCCATTGGAAGGGACACTGCAAGAGTGAGTGTGAGATATGGCGGGAGGAGGGACAACGGGGGACTGGGAGACGGGTGGTATTGGGGTGCATGGTGTGAAATTTCCAAAGAATCAATAAAACATATGTTTTTTAAAAAAGGAAGAAAAGAGACATGTTCACTCACAGTAAAAACCAAGGCAGTCCCCTCAAAAAGGAAAACATCACTAAAGATAATTACGGACCAGGTGGTAACTATGTTTGCTGACTGGGAAAAAGAGCTGCCCCGATCTGCTTCGGTGATATCCATGAAGACTTCTGGACTGAGCTAAATCCTTTGAAATTCCAGCTGAGCTGTCATCCTTATTCTCTGCCTTCTTGAGTCACCGGTGAGTCTGTAAAAGGCCCCAGGGCCTGGCTCTAGGCACATACTCAGATGTAGGTAATATGTCCAATACACGAAGAACTGCCAGGCCTCTAGATTCAAGTCACAGGCTATGACTGCAGATATGCTATAATATAGAGTTTCTTTATACCGTTATTATTTTGTGTGTGTTTATGTGTCTGGGTGTAAGCAGGTGCCCATGGAGGTCATTTGAAGAGCATGTAAGTTCCCTGGAATAGAAGTTACAGGTAGCTGAGTGTCACCCTCTGCAGGGTCCTCTTCAAGGATAGCAAGTGCTCTTACCAGCTGAGCCATCTCTCCAGTCCCGGCATCCAGTTTCTTAAAACAGCCATGACAGCGAGCTGCCACTATTATTACGTAGTCATCCACAGACATGCATATGTAAAGCACACACAGCAAAACATGCTCTCCTTCCAAAACTCAGAACTGATTGTTGACCACATAACGTATGACTTGGCCGTTCTTTTAACTCTGGGAAATTCCAGGGGTTTCATCAGATGCAAGTTACCCCACATGAACCAAGTCACTGTCATTATCCCGTTAGCACTCAAGAAGACCGACTGATTTGCCCTTGAGGTTGAAAATACTCTTTATTATACTATCAAGCTTTCCTGAAGTAAATTAAATGTACACTTCAATTCAAGTGAACATTTTTTTAATGAAGGATGCTACATGTGTTACTATCACTTTAGCATGAAGCATTCAGTCACCTAATTCCAGGCACACTCAAAGTGTCAAATCCGTTCTGGGAACATTCCGCACATCAAGCCCATCCCTACAGCACGCATGCCGACTGTACTTGCCCTTCGCTTTCCTTTGTGGTGAGATCTGCATCACTAAAATCAGTCTCCTACTGACCATTGTGCACAGAACCATGCAATTGCTGTTTTAACTGAGGAGCTGAATTTGCAGCATCTTGATGCCCAATGGACGCCCAACGGTAATCTTTATCTTCAGTAGAATAAAGCTAGCTAAGGATTAGGTAACAAATCCAGCTCTGTTCCAGCATGAAGTGAGTGGGCACACTGCATTTCACAGCTACGCCCTGTCCATCCACACAGTGGAGGAACGTCATGCAACCAGCGTCCCACTTGGCAAGGCTCTCTTGGTGGACCTCTCTCCCTAATTTCCCCGTGCATGTGGTTTGCTTGATGAGGTACCCTGAACCTGGTGCACTTACACAACAACTCAGCATGTCCTCTCTCATGTACCTCTCCTTCTAGAACATGGGAAGTTCTGAATTTGGAGCTAGAAGATTGACGTTCAAAGCCAGCTCCAAATAGCAGTATGGTTTAGGTCTGTTCTTTCAACTGCCTGCTATCCATTGACACATCTGTACAATGAATAAAAATGAGGTTGTCAAGGGGACTTGGTCCCCATTACGTGCTCCAGAAAATGTGAAGTGTGTTAGAAATACGCTTCTGTATTGCTTTGTGAAACCCGGTGCAGCACCGATTGGTGCTCTCTTCCCTCTAGGACCGCCTGTACTGTCCACAAAGGAGCACAGCTTCTTCCTGGACTGTCTTTTGTTCCTGACCACTGGACTCTCACCTTCCCTAAGTGTATTTGGCTGTATTTTAGGCCTCGGAGGCTTAAACCAGTTGCCTGCCTTCTCCACAAGTTACTGTGTCAGTCAGTAGCCGGGCCGTCAGTTCCAGCTGGCAAGATCTTATCCTTAACCATCATTTTATTCCCAGTGCCTAAACAGTACCTGTCACACTGTGCATACTCAATAAATGTCAGTGGAAATAATGATCAGTCTGCACATTCAGAAGGCCAATTTCAGCATTTCCTCGGGTTTCTTCTACCTAATTCGAACCTTGAGCTTCTTGTTAACATCTGACTCCCTTGATTTTTGTCTACGCATTTGTATTTTAAATACTGCCTCTCTGTTTTATGTACGTCTGTTTTAGTAGACTACACTCTGGTAATCCAGTGTGCCTGGAAACATTTAAGACCATTTCTACAGTTAAGGAGGGAGGGCACCGTGCTCCTCCTCGCCATCTTCCTGGGCTACTAGCAACTAAGTGTTTTAAAGAAGTAAGAATAAGAAATAGCAAGTTTCTGCAGGGAAACTCAAGTGTAATTCCTTTCATTACCATTTTAGTTACTTTGTAAAACTGTTTAATGTAAGGTTCCTTAAAATAGCTAAGACCCTCTATTCGAACTAAACTGAAATTTGCGTTATGCATACCAGTTTTCCCCTCAAACTACTGTAATTTTTAAAAAGCACTGAGTAATAGGGTCTGATTTCCTGATAATAGGACAGGCAACACACATGTAGAGTTGCATTGCTGGCTTTTATGAAAATGTTATAGAAATATAAAAACATGAACCGTGACATAACAGACCAGGCTTCAGTTTCTGACTAATTTAACTAATAGCTTGATGGGCTTCCATAAACCACTAAGACTGCTTCCTATTTCGTGAAATGAGAATTTGTTTAGCAGGACCATGCACAGGATTCAATGACATTATGTGCCCTTGCATTCCGACCACTCCCTAAAATAATGGTAGCCACTCTTAATCACATAATAGACTCTGTTATGTTTAAAATAAGTAGGCTCACCTCCCGGCACATGGCCAGTGGAGCACTGTTGTTATTATGTTATTACGACTAGAGGATGATCCTATAAAACACTGTTCATCCTTTGGAGTCTATGAGTGCCATCCCCACAACAGAATATAATTTCAGATTCTCTATTAAAAGTATCAGTAAAATACCTGTCTGGAGACAATAGAGCTGGAACTTTTTTAAGCGTCTGTGTTGGGAGACTACAGCATGGTGAAGGATAGAGAAGTCAAGTTCTTTCTGTCATGCATTGAAACCAAAATGTTTGCTATTTAAAAACTAGGTCTGCCCACGGCTGAACAGCTTGGCATCCATGACCAGCCTTTGTCCCCTGGAAGTTTCTGAAGAGGAAGGGAAAGGTGTGGTGTTCCATCATTTCGAAGTGGAAACAGCAAGGGTGAAGGCCAGATATATTTAAGTCCTTGGTGTCTTGTGGGTGGATTTATCCCTCAGTAGAAACAGAGGTTCGCATAGCCAACCCTTTCTAAAGATTATAGCAATAGCAAATCCCCGAGTTTACTAGAGTCAATTATTTACAGAAATGGCCTAGCTCCCTGATATCTCCTTCATTAGGATCCCACCCTCACGTAAACAGATCAAGCACGAGCATGCCTGGCTGTCTGTTCTGTCTCTCACACTGTCGCTAAAATAATAACAAAGGTATCATCCTAGAGGAAACAAAACACGAAACGACACGGAAGGAGAAGAGCAAATGTATTTGCGATTCTGAAAATGTTAAAGGATAGAGGGGAAAATCTCAGAACAACTTGAACCCAGTTGAGTACTAGCAGCTTCGTCCACTTGCAGGGGTGGTGGGTTCTGACAAAGAACGTTTCTCCAAAGCTCATTTAAGGAAACATTGAATCCTTTACTGTCTCCTCCCCCGATACCGTGCAGCCGGGTGACTACCCCGTCTCTACCAGAAAGAAGATGAGGCCACAGAGATACTCAGATAGCTGTCCACCAGGAGACAAGCGGGGCCAACAGACGCAGGTCTGAAGGCCACGTCTGCACACCTTTCTACAGAGTTTGAAACTCAGTCAAAAGCATGGATGCAACATGTTGAGCTAAAGGCCAGTGGGAAAGGTCTCCAAAATTCTGACAAAAAGATGATTTCCAAGCTGTAACTCTTCACGCTCCAAAGTCAATGTTTGAGTGAGTATTTAAAGAGCCATTTCCAGTCAGACACATATAAACAAAAAAGATCTCTTATGTGTGCTCTGCAGGAAACCATGATGAAAATTGAGAGAATAAACAGAAAGAAGGTAGGTAAAAGCCAGGCAAAGGTATTTAAACTAAGAGACGGCACTTGTAATGCCGGAGAGATAAAAGACCATCTGATAAATGACTGCAGCTTCTACAGACCTCACCAGGAGCTGGCTTAGAACAGTCCGAGAGGCCTGAAACACTAAATGGTTCAATACATTCCAATAGGTGGAGAACAATGATCCCAGAAGGAATTGCGATTATGTAAGATTATAATAAGAAACTAAGTTATTAATTTTAACAAAACATTATTTCAGAACTAAAGCCTTATTTAATGCGGCCCAGTTGTCAGTAGCTTGTCCATAGATTCCATCTTGTTAAACGCTGACCTAACGAAAGCTGTACTACATCTGTCTTAGGAGGAAATATAGCAATGGCGGGCAGGAAAGGACCAGGCATTCGCCGTTTACTCAAGTCTGTGTACGGTACTTAAAACTAAGGCTGGAAGAATGAGGAAAGTTACATAAAACTGTGATTTAGAGGTAGAGAGGTAAATGACAGAGGAATCTGCGGAGACACAATTGATAGCAGTTGCCTTTGGGAGTGGAAAATGGCAGGGGTAAAGGACTTCTATATTTCATAAGGCTTTTAGCACTAAATTAACTCTTTAAATTATGGCCATGGAGCACGCCCATAGAAGGGAGGACAAAAATTTAAAGCAGATATCTCTCCGTGCAGCCTCGGGGCCAGGAGAAAAGACGTAGAAACCAGGGGACTTTAAGTGTGCTTTACACTGATGAATTAATTCTAACAGAAGTCTCTCCAAAGTACTGAAGATTGTCATTCCGTGAAATATATTTTAGGGCTATTAGAGTCAAACGCTTTGAGTGGCATGAGGAAATTTTCCAAAATGCTCGGGTAACTATTTTCTTTTAGTTATTGCCTTCAGTAGTTCATAATAGGAGCGGTTTAGTAAAGCACACAAAGGAGGTACTTAAATGTGATTTATGACCTTGACCTCAACAAGAAATCACGGTGTCTTCTGAAATATTGTTCCTTAAAACCATATGCACGTTCTGCCTAAATCAGTATGAGATTATCTTCTACAATAGCTTGCCTCAATAACAAAATTAAGAAGCTTAAGATGCTATAACTTTATAAAGGTAACTTTATTCTGAGACTTGAATTTATTTACTGAAGAAATATATCCACATATGGGTATAATTAAATCATATATATCAAAACTGAGACAAAAAACCTAGCATATTTATACACAGATATGTTTGCATAGATACACATTAACATGTGCATTCATATACAAACCATATAGTACCTCTACATATATTAATACAACTTACTACTCAAAAATTATAAGGCTATCAATTTTTTTTTTAATTAAATGATATTTTAAATGTACTCTTCGAGAATTCCCTACACAAAGACGGTGCATTTTGATCATTTCCACCTCCTGTCTTTCCCCTTCCAACTCCTCCATGGTCCCTTTCCATCCCCGCTGGAATGTTCAGTGAGTCAGATGTCACACTGAGATGACAGTATTTCACAGCCTCCTCTCCATTCTCAATCTTCCTTTCTTTCATATGTATGTAGGTAGTGTGTGTGCATGTGTTTGTGCATGTGCGCATGTATGTCTGCCTTTAAACTGGGGAGGAATGTCCCACAAGCCCTGTATATCTAGCGTTTTCCTTTCCAGTTGCAGAAAAATAAAAACCTACCAATACATCATTTTTAGAATGATAAAACAAAGAAGTCCCTTTTTCCTTTGTTACCTCTGGCGAGTTTTGGGCAGAAACTTAACTGCTCTACCGCAGTTAAGATCTTATCAGAAAGCGGCTCCATATTCTTTTCTTCATATAGTTTTAGTTTTGGTCAGATTAGCTTCTTTCTGACACTAGAATTAATTCATTTTTATTTTCATGTCGCATTTTTATAAGAAAGGACTAGATAGTGTCCAAAGCTCAGTAAACTGAAAACAGAAAATGATTTTATTTCTTTTTATACCTTTAGAACTTTACTACTAACAATACTTTAAAAAAAAAACTTTCTAAGGAGGCAACATATATTTTTAATGAATTTTTTTGAGACAGAGTTTCTCAGTATAACAGTCCTATCTGTCCTGGAACAAGCTCTCGTAGACCAGGCTGGCCTCCAAGTCAGACATTCAGCCTGCCTCTGTCTCTTGAGTGCTGGGATGAAAGGCGTGTGCCACCACCACCCAGCTTAATGAAATATTTTGAAGTAGTTTCATTATTAGGGAAGCTGAATTCTTAAATACTTTTGTTTTTAGCTTTTGTCAACCTAATGGAATTACGAAACTAATCTTTGCCAACAAAATCAAGGTTGTGGGCAAGCTAGACACAGCGGGACATTGAGAGATGGTGAAAATGAATACTTTTAATTATGGCAGTCGTCTTTTCGTGAAGGTATGCTCTGTGTAAAACTTCACGCTGTCCCGTTCAGTCCTACAGTAAGAACTATGTGGTGTCGATGATGAATGAAAGCCAAGCCCCTGTAAATAACATCAAAAAAAAAAAAAAATAAGGTAGTTGCTATGCACCCTGATTCCCTCACAACACCAACTGGAAGGCATATTCCTTCTAATCAGACAAAACTGCGCTGTTTACCTATAGTTTGTAAGAAAAATGAATGAATATTGTGAGAAAATAAATATGCCAAGTAACTCCAACTCTATGAGACTGCTTCCTGATTTTTTTTAAAAAAAGTGAAAGTGATGACACTATAAAAAGTTATTTAAGTATCCTCCCCTTTTGTATTTTATAACTAACCTAACCACAGAAGACTAAATTGCTTATCTAGGAAAATTGACACAATTCTCCTAAATAAAGCCAATTTCAAAGTACAACATGCCTCACTGGACATTTTAATATTTTAAAAACACAGACCCTTTGACTTTTTCTCCACGCTACATAACAACTCTTTGAGCAAACAGAAAGTCTGATTAAAGGCCTGCGTTCGCGGGATGATAAATGATAAACTCCAGCTTCTCCCTGCCAGATCCTGAACTCTGCAAGCTTTCAGTGCGAAGTATCTCAATGGCAGTTGTTTATTTTTCCTCCCACGGCGACTGCAGGTTTAGAAATATTATATTGCTTACAGTTAGTAAATAAGGGAATTCCAGTGCCAAATATTTGTACAAGATAATGGAACAGTTTGCCCTTCTGTTAGGAATTCACAGGGACTGAAATACTAACAGCCCAAGAATACTTGCTGCTTAAAACACACATACCCACACGGCCTCTGCTTAGCTAGTTCTCGAGATGGCATGCCGGCCAAGCCTGCAGTGGGACACTGCAGGCGCATCAAGAGTCTAATGCTATCCTTCAACTTTTTCAAAGAAAAGGCAACACTGAACGTCCTTCTTTGGAGCAATCAGAAACAGAATGAGGTTAGTCTGGTTGTGGAAAAACCTCGAAAAAGGGTGGCTGACAGAACAACCCTCTTGCAGCTACTCAACCTGGACAGAAATCCAAGCTCAGGTGAATATTGGCATGCCATGGTCTTACGTTCACGCTTGACGTCTGAAAATGTATAGAAGACTATTTTAAGCGTGTACCTTCACTTAGGCCCTTTGCAGTTTCATTTTTACTGGCTTTTGCTGAGCCAATGTCTTCATCAAAGCTGTTGGTGAGTCCCAAATCAGTGTGTGCACCACATGGTACTACAACAGCTCATCAGAGAAAGGAGACCTGCCAGACTCTGAGGGTCTGAGTGCTATAAGCTCCTCCTGAGGTAGGGGTTGGGCAATGACCTATATCATGAGAAGGAAGGCATTAAGGGTAAGACATACAAACAGCTGGACACACTAGAGAGGTCACCATAGATACAGCTTCTGTTCCCTTGTAAGCAAGGTCAGCTCAAGTCTGCAAGCACAGCCAGATCTCAAATAATTTTCAGGCTGCTCCTGGTCTCAGAAGCAGCAATGGCCGCAGATTATTGAGGCATTCCTCAGAAAAGGAGGCAGAGCTCATGTTCCAAGAACCTGTGCGTGAACATGCAGTGGAAAAATTGCTTTAGACATTACCTTAGCAACCTAGGCAAGCAACACAAGACTTGATGACCCAGAGCAGGATCTCATGCAGAGCCAACCAAATGTACCAGCCCTTCCCAAGTATGAGAGTGGCAGGCATCACCATGACAATAATTCTAATAAAAGATGTAACTGGAAATCTAAAGAGATAATATTCAACAGAGAAACACTAAAGTATGAAAACTTGTAGCCGGAAGTTTTCTGTGTCCTGCCTGATCCCACTGGGCCGATTTCTCCCCAGCACATTAGTTCCCAGAGCTGCTCATAAAATAATCATTCGGAAGCTTAATATTAACTGCAATTGCTTGGTCGATGGCTCAGACTATTACAGGCTAGCTCTTACATATAAATCAACCCATTTCTAATTTACGTGTACTGCCACGTGGCTTCATGGTGTTACCTGTTCTCTGATTTATATTGCAGCTACAGCAGCTCACTGACATCTCTCGATTCTACCCTTATTCCCCTGTATATTTGGATTTCCCACTTAGCTATATTCTGCCCTGCCATAGACCAAAGCAGTCTTATCCATAAATAAATAAAAGCAACATATTTGTAGTGTACAAGAGAACATTCCACATCAAAAAGGCCTCCCTCTTTCTGTATTAATTAAAAGGAAAGGTTTTAACTTTGACATAGTAAAATCACACACACCAAATCAAGTATCATTCAAGAATTACAGCTATAATAGTTAGTCTATTTTCATTTGGCAAAATTAAAGAAAGATACTCTATCATCTGGTCTACCTTTGTGAGTCTAAAATTTCATATCTAATTTATCTTTTATCATAAATAAGGAAAACCTTAATTATAACTATCTAGTCTTCAACTCCATCAAAGACCGCAGAAGGATATAATATTACCTGTGTAAACAGGAAGCACATTGTAAGCAACTTCCAAAATTCTAGAAATGACAGAGATATCAGGCTGCCTGGAGAGTCACCCTAAGTTCTTCTGTAATGTTAGGGCACCCATCTTCAGCCTACAAGCCTAGAGTAATTTGAAGATTTCTCAGTAAGGTAAGAGCAAAATGTTCAAGCACAACATGGTGGATTCTCACCATGGTACACAAGGGTAATCCAAGCCATGCAGTGTGCTACATGGAAGATTTAGCTTTTACTCATACAGACAGAAAAATTTTATGGGTACCATGTTACAAGCTGTCTGGTGGAGGCATGGATTTACTGCTTTCCAGAGTGGGGTAGTGAGCATGGCTCCTAAAGAATAAAACAGTCTTTAAAGAGACACTAAATGTAATATAAAAAAGTCATATAAAGATGGATAATACGCAGTCTGAATTATGTTTATCATTGTATTTTCTTTAAACTTTTTGGCTACTAATGAGCTAACTACTAAGAGTCATTTGATTGTGCAGGCTGCTAAGTTAAACCAACTTATATTCTTTAAAGCTATCTTGTCATCAAAATTTGGGTCTAAGGATGTATTGCTTTGGAAAAGAGGTTCTGATGAGACGGATGGTGATTCAAAATCCTGAATAGTTTCAAGGCAATTGGCTAAGATGATGTAGCCTCACAAACTACTACAGTCAAGATGTAACCACAATTCTAAATTTTCTCAGGGTCTCCATAAGATTAGCAATGCTCAACAATCATCAGGAAGTAGTCTAGAAAACAATGACTAAATTCTCAAAATATTGCTTATAGGTGTTTATTTTTATTTAAGAGAGGTTGGTTAAAATTGGTTAATGTCATAGCCAATCTCTTTCTAAATAAAATAGGGAGATATGATATAGAAATGATGGGGAAATGATAGATTATTATAATAATAAAAAGGGGTAGATTATTGAATATACTTTAATGCAAAAAACTGATAATCTCAAAATACATTGGTATAAACTTTGGTTTATTGATACAAGTTTAATTTTGCTATACTATATGTATATTTCTATGTTGGTGGAAGCTGTTTGTTTGTTCCTGGATGCCTAGACCATGAGACTTGTGGCCTACCAGCAAGGTTCCAACTGGCAGTTCATGCCTTTCTCCTCTGGCGGCTACATGGCATCTCACTGACTCTGCCTACTTTCTCCCAGCATTCAGTTTAGTTTTCTCACCTAGCTCCAGTCTGCCCTATCAGAAGCCAAAGCAGTTTCTTTATTCATTAACCAATAAAAGCAATACATATACATTTTAAATGCCATATTCTGAAGGTCTCTGAAAGATTTGAAGAATGCCTATCTAATTGAAATATATCTCTATATATCTAGAAAATCTAACTAACATGGCTACAAGCTTGACATAATATTTCAATTATATATTACATTCTTATATGAGCTGTAAAAATACAATACCTTAATCAAGGACAGAAACATACATATAACAAAATTGACCTTAAATTTGTATCAATAAATCAAGATCCATACCAACGCAAAGTATCCATCCCTATAGCATGTCCCCCTTTAAATGTAAACATTTATGAACAAAATTTGGGAATTGGGGCATAGTTCTCTCCAAACTGCTTTCTGCTTTTTGTTGGACTAAGTAATTTTGGGGGGGCGTTCATGGTGACCTTTCAGGGGACAAACAACATTAGTCTGGAAGGAATCCACAGGTTCTAATTCTCTGTGGAAACAAAAGCAGAACCTCTTTTCCAAAGCAACTTATCCTTAGACCCAAATTTTGAACTCAAGATACATTTAAAGTATATATGTTGGTTTAGCTTAGTAGCCCATACAATGAAATATCTCTCTGTACTTAGCACCTTTACAGTCAAAAACTTTAAAGAAAACACAATAATATATATAATCCAAGCTCACTGTGCATATTCCATCTTTGTGTGATTTATTTTTCTTACTTTATTACTTTCTGTACATGTTTACTCTATCTTTTTAAAGGCATTATTTTATTTTTTAAAAAACCATTTACTTCTTTTTATAACTCTCTATACTCACTTTCTTCTCTCTCCCATGCCTATGTACACTTTTAAAACACACTGTGACCCATTTAGAGGTCTTTTTCATTTGAATTTGTCTTTATTGTGTATCTGTAATCCTTTTTGATCGGGACCACTTCTTAAAATGCTAAGCAGTGTGGCTAGGCTTAAAGCTGCTTTGCCTTTTGGCTCTGCCTAGTCCAACGTGGCTGAGGTCCGTTCACTGCCTCTGAGACTGCCAGGTGGGAGCCATGCTCACCACCTCGACTCCGGTAACCAGTTGGCTCATGCAGCCACCAAGTAACTTGCAGCATGCTGCCCACACACCCCATTCAAGTGCTCAGCCTCCTGAAAGAGCCAAAATTCATGCTAGAAGCATAAACCAGGAAGCTGCCATTTCAAAACTGCACAGTGTTTTTTCCACTACTGCTGAATCAGGAAGCTCTCCCTTAAAGGAGCTGTAGCATGTTACCAGCAAAAAGAGCCCATCTTAAAAATCAAAATGTTGCTACCAAGAAATTACACTTGGCTCCCATTTTTGTGGGCCTAGAATCCCTCTTTTTTTAAAGCTTTTTTAGGTCTTATGTGGATCCATGCCCCAGACTGTGGGTGCTCTACTCTTATTTAAGGCATTATGTTTATGCAGTTCATTTTAAATGTAATAGATAGTTAAAATATACAAATTAATAGTCATCTTTAATAGCCAAGCTTACAGTCTTTTTAGTTAGGTTCTCTAGATATGCAGAGATATATTTCAAATGGATAGATAATTTTCAAGCACTTCAAAGACCTACAGAATATGGATTTAAAATGTTAAAGAACTTAGACTTTTCTCAACAGTGAGAGACACCTGCTCTTGGCAGCACCAATTACTTCAAGAAGATGATGGGCATGGAAGAAGCTTCTTATGGACGTTAGTTTTAATGTGTCAAGGTTAGCCATTTGAGTAAGAAACTGCTCTTGCCTGGACTGCTTGACAATGTGCTGTATAAGCTGGGCATGCAGGACCCACAAACAAAGGACTGCTGAACTTGACAAAACAAGGTGGGACAGTCCTTCAGGGTTCCTGCTTCATGAAAAGGTCTGCCACACATTCTGCAGAACACAGAAGAAAGCAACTGGCAAATTTTGCCAAACTAGGTGAGCCAGTCTTTTAAGTTTCCTGCTTTGCAGAAAAGTCTGTCAAATATTTTCAGCCTCTGTAGTTAACTAGTGACTAGCTTAACCATATGACCTTCAGGCAAGCTTTATTTGTTAGAGTACAGATAAGATATCACCACAAAAACTCAAATTTAAAACCTGCTCATAACCTCAAAACATCACAACTGTGAAAACAAGAACTCAATCACAGTGTTTTACACTTATTTTCAGTTAAATTATCCAATTTATCTTTGTACATACACACACACACACACACACACACACACACACACATACACACACACACCATGCATACATACTATTTTTTAAAAACTATGCTGGGGAATATAATTTAGTCATAGAGCACTGGCCTAACATTCATGAAACCCTGCATTCAGTCCTCAGCATTGCCAGAAAGAGCATTAAAGAAAAAGGTTTTATTTTCCTAAAACCATTTAGTCAATTACGCATTATATGTGGACAAGCTTGTTCTTTCATAGTTTTTAACCTATTAAATTAAATAATGTTATCTTCCTGAGTGAAGAATATATTTTCTTTAAAAAAAATTAAATAAAATCACTCTACTGCAATAAACCCACAAGTAAAAGTACCAGACAGATAAATTAAGGTTGTCACTCAAACACTTGCCCAATCCCAAACCCCGTTTACCTCAGTGATCTTTTATACAGTTAGAATGGCCATTCTGAAGTCATGAAGCTCCACTTAGAGTTTTACACTTTCATTGTCAACTACATTTTTATTTACATACCCAGCACACACAAAAAAAGAGAGCCCTATCATACAGTTGAACATAGAAAGGCAGAAAGCCAGCTGTAAGAATAGAACTCTCAGGCTGGTGAGATGGCTCAATGGGTAGAGGCACCTCAGCCCCAGGACCCATGTAAAGGTAGAAAGGGAGAACCAACTGTCCAAAGTTGTGACATCCACATGCACATCCTAGTAGGTGTGAGTGCATATACGTGTGCTGAGCACACACACACACACACACACATGCACGCACACACAAACACATCATGCATAAAAACAACAACAACAACAATAATAATAATAATAATAATAATAAAGGAAAACAACTTTTGGGGACTCTTACAATCTGACTGACAGTCATGGTTGACTACAAAGGGAAGGAAATCATGTATGAATGGCAAAATCATTAAATCTCAAGTTTCCAAAACAGCAACAGTTCAACCTTGATCAGTGGTTCTCAACCTGTGGGTCATGACCCCCTCAGGGCCATACAAATATCCTGTGTATTAGATATTTACACTATTATTCATAACAGTAGTAAAATTACAGCTGTGAAGCAGCAATGAAATAATTTTATAGGTGGGGGTCACTGCGACATGAGTAACTGTATCAAAGGGTCTCAGTATTAGGAAGGTTGAGAACTGGTCTAGATGACAGCAGGAAAAGTATAAATTAAACCTCATCAACTTCAAAACAATTTTAAATAAATACTCTATTGTTACAAACAAATATTTGAAGGGAAAATGCTGAAAAGTAATGAGCTTTGGAAACCTGCTTTCATAAACAAACGCATGATGACTGAGTCAAGCATTACGTTATCTCCAAGTCAATGCTTCTAATCACATTAAGTCAATCTCAATCTACCACAATCCTTAAGTAAATGAGCTGTCAGCAGAACTTTTTATTGGTGGGAATTCTCCCTCTGTAGCAGAGGCGAGATTCATATTTGAAGTCCACCTCCCTTGGCCTCCTGAGTGCCTGGGATTACAGGTTTGTACCATCACGCCCTGCTGTCTATGGAACTGTTTGCTCAACCCAAAAGCATAGCAAATAAGCACTTTGTATCCTCCAACAAGGTCTCTAGGTGCTCAGTTGTTTCCATAAAACATCTTAGGCCAGCATGCAGTTTCTTGGTGTCAATTTAGCAAGATGGCTATATTTTTGCTATCAAATCTGCACTGAAGACACTCAGACTGCTACAGTTTTATTTACAATGAATACCTTTACAGTTAAAGGCATCTTGAGAGCATTAAAAAATCTCTTCAATTTTCTCTTCCGTCATTAAAAAGTGTTTTATAAACAGAAGACCTCAGCCCAGAGTAGAATAGGCAGGTATTCATCTTCCTCCAGACTGCTGAGCAAAAGGCCCCAAAGAAACTAAGAGCACACACTGCTACCAGGGATGCTCCCTAGAGATGAGCCAGAGGGCATCGTTCTTCTGCTTAAAAACTTCAGACTGCCAATCATGCATGTGATATTCAGGACAGTCAGTCCCTAGCCTTAGCCTAGCGCCTAGCACCCACCCCAACTGTACCTCAACTATATCTGCTTCAAATTCAGTGGTGTGAAGCCTAAGTAGAACTTGAAATTGTAAAATATTTGAAGAGGGTCTTACCTGGGAGACACCCTGAAATTGTTCGTAATTTTATTTAATTAGAAACAATTCTTACATCAGCAAGCAGCAACTAATGAAAATTCCTATCTCCTTGAACACACTGTTTCTACAACGTCTTCGTGGGTGCGATCATTTTGAGCACATTTGTAGCTTCCAAACACTAAAGGTATGGAACAGAAGTAATGACAATTGAAAGAAAAAAAAAGAGTAGCTATTTATTTTGGAGTACTACTCCAAATTCTGTGTACTACTTACTAGATAGGTATAACTATATTATTTCCACATTTAGTAAAATTCAAATAATTATAAAAAAAATAACTTTTGTTATTTGAGTTGCTAAGATTTATCTTAAACTCCAGACTTATAACCAGGGCCTATTACCACTCTTTATCTCCCAGGGAATGAAGGCATATAAATTCCAATCTTTAAAAGATAAATGTCTAAATGGTTTTTCATTTGTAATATTACCTAGTAATCAATATCATTGGCCATTACATAGTTGATCTAAGCGGTTCCTCTGAAAGTTAGTTTATTCATTGATGTACAGGATTTCATTTTCTCATGTTTTACCTTCATTTTTTGCCCTCTTGTTTTAAGACTCTGTGCAAAAGAGTTTCTCTCAACTCATTTAAAGAGCTACATGGTTTTAAAAGAATAGCTACTATTTGATATTTGCCTAAGAAATTCACAAAAAAGAGGCCCCGTGGAAGCAAAGGAGAGAAAGGGGACATTTCATAGTTGCTACCTTCCTCACCACAGGCACACGGAGCAAAAGTGGTGAGCATCATTTAAAGGCAGGGTGCAGTGATGAGGTGCCACCACACTGACACCAAACTTTAAACTTTGCATACCCTAAGAGCAGTCAACCATTCAATGGATGTAGTCTTATCTCTAACTAAAAAGTATCACAAACGTACTAGGAGACAGTACGGAACAAGGTGCTTCCTAGAGCAGACCAGAGGTCGCTGTCTCTCAAAGTGCCTTGCACAGGCTGCCAACTTAGGGCATGTGATGGAGGAGGGAAAGGACAATGGGGAGGATGGAGGAAGTAAGAGGAGAACCTGTGTGGTCCTTTGACAGACTTAGTTAGAGAGAGTAACTGTGGTAAAAGTCTTAGTAAAGCGTAAAGATTAGACTTCTTATAAATAGAGTGGGTAGTAGTAATAACTAAAGCAAAGCTAAGCATTAAAAACGCATGGCCAGTGTGGCCGATCAGACACGTTATAGCGGTACTTTATGGGGAAACAAGCATGGGTGTGCACACAGATTGATTGCATTTGAATGCTAACCACAGCACTGCCAGCCGTGTAACTCCAGGCACGCTACTTTTCCTCCTCTGTAACTAGCCTACCCAAGGCTCATCATCAGGAAAGCTTTCTGAGAAGCCAAAGGGAAAGCCTGACGGGTGCAGAGCAGGTGAAAAGCGACACAGTGGATCTCAACTTAGGAGTAAAGTTGTTAGCTTCGCAACTCCAAACGTCAAGCCAGACAAGAAACAGTCTACTTAATAGATGTATTTTAACTTGATCACTTAGAGCATCTTCATAACTATAAAAGATAGCTACCTAAGGTAAAATTTTATATCAGAGGCTTGTAGAAAATTTATTACTACATAAATATATATTGGCTTTAGATTATGGTTTTAAACAACGCCATTCAAAAAGAGGAAACTCCCTCAAGGTTGGGTTTTTTGGGGATTTTTATTTATTATGTATACAATATTCTGTCTGTGTGTATGCCTGCAGGCCAGAAGAGGCACCAGACCCCATTACAGATGGTTGTGAGTCACCATGTGGTTGCTGGGAATTGAACTCAGGACCTTTGGAAGAGCAGGCAATTCTCTTAACCCCTGAGCCATCTCTACAGCCCTCCCTCAAGATTGTTGAAGATTTCTTTGATTTCCACAAAGGAAATTATTCAGAGCCGGTTCAGTCACTGCATATTTTAAGGAGGTATTTGAAATGCTTCCACACACTCAGTCATCGTATGCAAGTTGTCTGGAGTGATAAAGTTGAAGACATAATCTTCCACGAGAGAATGTACAGGTCCTCCACAGGTCGACCAGCTTCCTTCTGACCAGCCCCTGGCTACCTGTCATGTGCTGACAGTGGAGCAGAAACATTAGTCTGCCATGCTGGCAAATAATGACCTGATGGTTGCAATCAGCTGCTGTCGACTCTGTAAGAGCGTCTGTCTGTTAGTCTGTTTACATTCCCCCGGAGCTGGCACGGCTTCGCTAATGCCTGCCTTAATAGTGGAGCAGAACCGCAATAACAAATGAATTTCATTTAGTCTACTACGAAAGCCGTGGGGAGTGCCTATCTGCAGCTTAAAACCAATTTCCATTTAGTTTCAATTTCTCTGTGAAAGATGGAAGGAATTGGTGCTACTGAAATTACTTTGAAAGTCACTGCATGTCCAAGTTTCTTTTCCCAATTATTTCTGACCTATGAGAAAATGAAAATGGTCTCGTAATTAGAATTTAATTATTCTTAATCTGTTCAGAGGACTATACATTTCTAGGGCTGAAGAAATAGCTCCGTGGTAAAGAACACTTGCTACTCTTACATACAGTGGACCTGGGTATGGTTCTGAACACCCACATGGAGGCTCACAGCTCATTATAACTTTAGTTCCAGGGGATGCAATGCCCTCTTGCAACCTCTGCAGTTACTAGGCACACACATGGTACACTTATGCACACGTAGTCAAACACACATACACATAGAACATATCTTTAAAAAGAGAAACATAAAGATAGGCTCTTGTTTATGAAAGTTTCATAGCTATTATAATCAAATCTAGAGCTGTACTTTGGCCTGTATTGCATACACAAGGCTGTGTTTTCTCTCTCTCTACCACCAGAAAAAAAAAGAGGGAGAAAACATTTCTAATCAGAATAAGGTGGCCTGATTCATAAAAAATACAGACTAAACCTCACAAAAACAACAATAATACTTTGGTACATGCGTATTTTGAACATTACACATGATATACTCACATATTATCCATTATTTATCTTAAATTTAATTATGCAACTTGTGTCTTATTTGGGTACCTAAATCAAGCTGTTTTAAACTCTTACATCTATAAACCGATAATTCATTACATTATGTTAATGATCATTCCTCGGGATTTTTAATACGTAGTCTGTTTGCTTGCAGATAGTCTGGTTTAGTATCTTTCTTGGAGGTGGAACACGGCAAGGGCAGATGGGTTATAAGGATTTGTTTGGAAGGAGACCTGACCCTATGTTGTTTTAAACTGGACTGCTGGATGATGACAGTTTCACTTTACTTGAATGGCGTTCCAGTCCCACCAAAAGTCCTGTTTTCATAACTCTTCAAGAGACACATCAGCTCTCAGAAATACCAATTGTTTTGAAGAAATAAAGCTAAGCAAAAATAGCTTTTGCACACTAATGTGGCTTATAAGTCTTAAAACCAAAGTAAGTCCTAACACAGGGAAACAAATTAGAGAAACACACTGTGCATACGTAAATATTTGCATCTAAAATAAAAAGAATGAACCTCCAGTAAGTTTTCCCAATTAGGATAAAAGGCAAAGAAACATCAAAGAGGAAGCCATGATGGTTGCTTCACAAATATTTACCCAAGATTTAATATTGTCCCATTCTACACTGACTTGACGCCCCCTTAACCAAGCCTTTCCCTCTGTAATCTAAATCTTCCCAACAGCCAACTCATCCATCTCCTCTCACAGTTTCCCAGGGGCCATATACAGTCTAATGTGCTGGTCACCCACTCTCACAGCCTTCTAATTTCACGACTCCAATTGCATTTAGTAGACATTTATTCTTTAGGTGAGTGGCTGCACAGAGTATGGCAGGTTTGACCAATCTTACATAACAAGAGATTTATGAGAAAGGCAACTTACTGGAATTCCAAGTTGGAGAAAAGGCCCGGTGAGAATTGTCCTTGGAATCAGAATCACCAAAGCTGAGCCACAGCCCTGCGGTGACCTTGAGCTGGTTACCAAGCTCCCTGGGCTTCATTTAACATAGCTGTCAAAGAACTACTGTCATGTTTGAAGTCAACAGCCACATCTAAAATATTTTATGTGCTGCAACCATACATTACGAAGAACTTAGGAAAAAATCCATGTTTATACAGTAAAATAGCAAAATGTATGTTATTCAAGTTGGTTGCCGTAGTATGAGTGGCCAATTCTCTATTTAAAAACTATGCAGACTCAGGGAAGGGCTTAACATCTCTGTGATCTAGAGTCCCCTTTTAATTATCTGACTATAATAGTAGCTATCTCATTAGAGATGTGGGAAGGATAAAGTTGATTAATTGATGTAAGAAATTACATATAACAGTAATTGGGTAAAACTCTACAGTGTCTAGCATGAGAAGCATCCTAAAAATATTATCTATTACTTTGCTCATCATTGTTATTAGTATTTCAGGAGAAAACATTTCAGATAAGTCTTGATGGAATGGTAATAGCTAAACAAAAGTGTTAAGGAAAGAACTCTTAAAGAGACAGCAAGAATAAAAGCAGGAAAAGGGGAGAAGAAGAAAAACTGTCCAGAGATCAGAAATACACCTTACCTAGAGAATAATGAAGTAAGTAAGAGCACTAAAACCGGAAGAGGAAGGCTTAGCTACAGAAGGGCTTGATGCAAGTTCCAGATGCTTTTAAAAACTTTACTAACCAGTGGGGAGACTATCAAAGGCTTAGGGCATAACAGAAGTAATATAATCATGGACGTATTGGCTTAGCTGAACTACACTGGGTTAGGCAAGGCAATAGCAGAGGCAGAAAACTCTATGTCCTGGGAGCTTGTACAGAGCAAACCAAAGAAGAACAGAAATGGTGGCCAAGTTCCTGCAGTTGTAGAACCACAACCCATGGGGACAGACTATGGCGGGGGGCCTTGGGGAGGAAGCTGGGGGACGAACAGCTTGAGGAACAGCAGATATATGTGTGATAGACCACTGAGGGTTGAGAGCACAGTTTATTTTTAGCAATGGAGAACCCGTGCTTGGGTTTAGACAGAGCAGGGTCTAGAAGGTTGCAGTGAATAGTAACGTTGTAAGGAGACTGGAGACTGGATTCCCAAAGACAGTTGACTGAAGGAAGAACCAAGATGAAGTGGCACCTATAGACTAGGAGGGCAGCAACAGCCCTGAAGAAACCTCATGGAAAAAAGAACACAAGCAAAGAAAGAAGGGAGAAGAGACAGAAAAAGGAAATAAGGTTGATGTGCTCAACCACGACAAGCCTAGACCGGTGCTGACCCTCAAGGCTGCATTTAGATCTGTTCCTCTCTAGCCTCAGACCATGTTAGAGGTCTTCTCGGACAATAGTGGAATTATCCATCTATCACATGCATTGTTCTGACGGCAAAAAAAATCAGATAGCATATACATGTTGATACATGTTTAACGAATGAATAAATGAGCTAATGATAATAGGACCTCAGTCCTCCATGCCTTTGCATAGTATAAGGCCTTTTCCTACATCACAAACTAGACACTCATTCACAAATCTGGGTCACATGTCAAGTAGCAGACTGAATTACTCTACCGGCTTTTTTGCTAGCATTGAAACAACCTAGTGGGATACATAATTGGTTTTTAAAATGTGTTCTCAAAAGTTTTTGTGGTTCCATAACATACCTGATCCAACTCATCTCATACTGCTTTCCAAGAACCATCCAGAGTAAAAGTTGGAAGGAAGCAGAAAACACCAATCAAACTGAAACTAGATATAAAAGAAACTGGTCTTGAGAGAACAGTGCAGCATTGCGGTTCTTAAGAAGGCTGCTGAGATGTTCTTACCTTTGAAATACATTGCACAGTGTTCGGATTTATATAAGAGACTTATATAAAGTCATTCCATGAATTCACAAACTTACTCAGGTATTTTAAAGATATTATAAGAGCATCATAAGCTTGGAAACCCTTCTACTACAATTCTCCTTTCCGCTCTATGTCCACATGTGAAGTAGGGTGCTAAGTACATTTTCCATCCTGTAAGTATGGTTTATTTTCTACAGCTTATAATTTCTATTCTTCAACCTGGGAATTACTCTCTAAGGAACCTACAGATAATTTATCCAAGGTTGTTCCTGTGACATTTAAAGCTGAATTCAGCTTCACACTAAGATTCTGCTTGAATTGGCCTGGATGGGATCCTGGCAAGCACACATCTGAGCAAGCTGGCTGTGGTAAGCCAGTGTGTACTCACTCCTCCCCAGACCCACATTCGGTGATGTCATCTTGGTAACTTGAAGTCAGCCATGCTAGGAGTATTTGCCCTATGGAAATACTCTAAATGCTAAAAAGTACAACTTTCATGCTGCCCAAAGATCCAGCTCACCAGCAAACTGCTCATTTGGGAACCTACTACAAAGAAAGGAACATACTCAATGAATTAATGTTTCTGGAGCCCCTCACGGCCACAATTTCCATGTTAGCAGGCTCATTGCCTGTTGGCACAGGAATGCCGCTTTCAGTATTCTTCTAGAAATGTACATGCAAACTATTTTAATAGACTCTCATTTTTAATTTCTAAAGTTTAGCAGTCTTTATTTATAAAATTAATTATAGAAGCTGAAGGAGTAAACGCAATTTAAAAGGCAATTTAGTACAACTCTTTCAGAGTTAAAAAATAAAAAAGCAAAATATTATTAAAGAACTCGAGACTCTCTCGTATCCACAAGACTATATAAAGCAGTGTGGTGATTACAATATACCATACATCTCATCTCCCTACCTAAATTTCTAAATAGGGTAGCCAGGTGGGTTTTTTAAAAGATAAAAATTTTCATTATGACACCTCAAATCTGGCCCTTAAAGGAGAAAGGTCTATACCACTGAAAAGAAAAAAAATGAAAGAAAATGTCAAAACAAGGCCAGAGTGAAATAATTAAATAGCATATGTCATCTTCCTGCCTCATAATGCAAATATAGCAAATATTTGAACCAAAGTTATCTCTTATGGAAAGAACGTTCCCTTCCGACAGCATGTTGAATAATGACTACCTCTTAGAGTTGCTAATACAGTTATGGACTCATAGCAGCGCATTATCAGGTGATGTTACACGTTTAATAAAGAGAAGGTGTAAACACTGTACCCATGCAAGAAGCAACAGATTTCTTTTCACTGTTCCACAATATCCCAGCATTCCCACGATGATAAGGAAACAGCAAACAGCAATCATGACCGGGTGGACCACAGGGAAGTAAGTCAAGATGACCGCCTCTTCTACCCTAAAAGAGGAAGATCGTATCACAAGATGAACAGAGCATTACCAACGAGATCAAAACGCTCCCCAGATCCAGACACTGAAGAAATGCCACTGTGAGCTCTGGTTCCGCAAGCCATCAGCCTTCCAAAGCTGGTGACTTTTATCGCTTTGTGTCTATCTGCTTGCTTACTCTATCTTTGTTTTAGTCTTATGGTGCTTCTATGTAGCTGTCAGCATTTCTACCCCAACACATTTTAAGTGTGGGCTCCCAAGCACCAGCCTAAGAAAATCACACAAGGTCCAGCCAGCTGATTGCCCTCTTGCCTAAACTTGAAGTTGAAGTCGGTACAGCACTTTTGTTCTCTCTGGTAACTGCTCACTTTCTAATGTGAGGGAAGAATAGCAAAATTGGGGGATAATCACAGGAGAAGGAAAGGAGGAGCTTTTTTGACAAGATATATATATATATATATATATATATATATATATATATATATAGTCACTAACCAGAGCCTGTGATCGTGATGATAATGAAACTTAGCCATTGCTCAGTGCTTATAGTACTGTTGTACTAAAGTCCTTTCAAAAATATTTCTTCTCACTTGATTCTTACCATGACTCGGGGTGATATATATTACAGTCTCCACTCAGAGACAAGGACAAGCCAGGCAACTGGTGTGTTACTGATCATAGAATTGTCCATGTTACCTGATATCCTACAGGACTAGCGGCATTCCTTAATGAGAATGTTTAAAAAAGAGAGGGGGTGAAGAGGAAGGGAAAGAGGGAGAAAGAGAGGGAGGGAGGAAGGGGGAGGAAGGAAGGGAGGGAGGAAGGGGGAGGGAGGGAGAAAGGGAGGGAGGGAGGGAGGGAGGAAGGAAGGGAGGGGGGGAGGGAGGGAGGAGGGAAGGGAGGGAGGGAGGGAGGGAGGGAGGGAGGGAGGGAGGGAGGAAGGAAGGGAGGGAGGAAGGAAGGAGTAAATTCTAGCAATGAAGGTGCAGAGGCAGGAAAAAGTGTTTTACCAGATAGTCGAGGAAAACCCTTCAACGAACAGATTAGAGCAAAGACTTTTCAAAACTGTGACCTGGGGAGATCAAGCAAAAAGATTCAATGATAACAGGCCTACCTTGTTTCTGCAGTTAAAGTCAATACATTATTCAGGTAGTCCCTCATCCAAGCAGAGACAGCCAAGACACTGATGGACATTAACTAAAGAGAAGACATAACAAACAAGCTGGTTACCAGAGATTTCTCTAACAGTCAGTTGAAGATTAACAACCTTAAGTGAAGGATTTATTGTATTATTTTTATGTTTTTCCTAATTACTTATGGGCTTTCTATTGAATTTTACTGGTACCATAAACATCTGGCTAGTCTATATAGTAATCACATAAACAAGAAACAGAATATCTGCAAACAGGATACAGACAAGCACACTTAAGTGAGTGGCCTCAAGTTCAGTGACGAAATTGCCTAAGGAGAACTCAACTTTTAAGTCTAAGATGGCTCTAAAACTGTCATCCTTAAATGCAATGAAGCAATTAAATATGGTTCCTGAACAATTAAACATTGTCAAAAAGGTCACAGGAGCTACAAAAAAAAAAAAAAACACTTCTGTAGACTAAAATCCAAACAAAGTGAACATTAGAATAATAGTAATAAATGTAATGGTTTGAAACATCATTATGTTCTAAAATCAATGATTATCTTTATGGCATGATGGACACTCAAATCACTGTTCAGAAAATGAGAACCTCTTACTTATTTTTATTCTATTTTTCTTATACAAAGTAAAGGCAGAGCCCAAGACTTAGTGAGATTTTTTAAGAACAGAATTTCTAGTCATGCATGCAGCCGTTATACTGCAGTAACGCCTTTTAACAACTTCTCCTGAAACATTGAAACTATACAGGAAATTCTTCAACGCCAGACGAAATTAGCAGATGAGAAATTCTCAGTCTGTCTGTACAGCAGACAGTCACCTAGGACTCACGCAACTCCTGAGCCTAGAGAATACCAGCCCTTGGAGCAGAAATAAAGCACCATTGGTGTGAAAGTTTTCCAGCTGCTCCCGTTCACTGGCAGGGTTGAAGACCACTGCAGCCATGAAAGGCGGAGAGAGCTGTGAAGAACAGAAAGATCACACTGCAGATAACAGAGCCACCCAACCCATCTAGTTCAATAAGAGAGACAGTCAGACACTGCAGGTCCCATGATCTGAGCAATCGGCGGGATCCAGTGATATATAGATAAGGAATTTTTACCGAAAAAGTCAAGCTTGAACCCAACTAAGCATCCAATTGTATCAGTTTATGGGAACAACACAAGGTCTAGATCTCGTCACCACCTCTGGGATACAGTAAATAAAATCAAGAACGTGAGCCGGGCGGTGGTGGCGCACGCCTTTAATCCCAGCACTCGGGAGGCAGAGGCAGGCGGATCTCTGTGAGTTCAAGACCAGCCTGGTCTACAAGAGCTAGCTCCAGGACAGGCTCTAAAAAAAACTGCAGAGAAACCCTGTCTCAAAAAAACCAAAAAAAAAAAAAAAAATCAAGAACGTGAGATTATTTCACAAAACAAACACAATTGTTTCTTTGCTTTAAAAAAAAGGTAGACACTGAAACACAAATTTCAAAAGGTAAAGGAAGAACTGTTAAAGATTAAAAGGAGATCAAAACATGCCCAATTTAATATGCTGGCCTTCTCTGAACTCTGATTCAAACAAATCAATATCAAAGGAATTTGTAGACAACTGGAGAAATTTTAACACCGATGTTTAAAAATACTAAGACCTTGACTATTCTTTTAGGTATGAACACAAATTCAATTTATTTGTGAAGGTCCCTGACTTTCGAGAGCTTTACTGTGAATTGTGGATGAGGTTTCACTATGACTGAGAGGCAGTAATAAACAGCCATGCCCGGCAGGGAAGGTTAGCAGAAAGTGGAACAGGGTGTGTTCGTGGCTACTGGTACTGAGCAATGAGGAAAGAGGGGTTAATTACAGTCCTTCCAAGTAGATATGTGCTTTAAAATTCTCCTAACTCAAAACTGCAAGAAGAAACAAACTACCTAAAACATGTTGGTAATGATTCTGCCTAGAAACCATTGCTAAAAAGAGAAAGTTGGCTTCTGAATTCTGAAGATTTCCCTGTTTTAGCTGAAATCTTTTCAAATATGTCTGTGTTTTCTTAAGACTCAAGAATAACACTCAAGCAATTTGACTTAACCTGACGTTTAACATTTCTGGCATTTTGATGAACAGCTGTTATTTCAGAATTATTGCTGATGGATGGTCATCTAAGATGGTAATCAGTCTAAGCTGATGCAGACAGTGACCTCGAAACAGGCTCTCTAGAAAAAGCATCCAAGGCAAGCTCCTGTCCTGCCCGCCATTAAGAATGGCTCTCTGCTGGGAAGACAGTGATCACTTACTATCCCGTCACTTGTTCAGGAACCTGTATTCCACACCTTTCATCTCACATCTGCTTGTCAATGAGTGACTCTTAACCTTGTAAAAGTCACAGGGGTAAGATATTTCATTATTTTAAATTATTTTGCAGTTATAAAGAACACTTTCGTTGCTCTACAACGTAAGAAATGATCTTGATATCTCCATCCTTGAATGTCTTTCTTTTTAATCATTTTGAGAATTTCCTACATGAGTATAATGTATTTTGATCATATCCACCCATTCTCCCCCCTCTCCCCCCCCCCCCGTCCAACTCATCCTTGTGTTTCTGAGTCCATTTTCAACTTTACACTCAGGAAACTTCATTGTGAAAATTGATTAACAGTGGTTGTCCCTAGACACTGTTCTTCCCTTATAGAAGAGGGGGGAGAGGAAGGAAAAAAGGAAGGAAGGAAGGAAGGAAGGAAGGAAGGAAGGAAGGAAGGAAGGAAGGGAGGGAGGGAAGGAGGGAGGAACGGAGGGAGGGAGGGATGGAGGGAGGGAGGGAGGGAGAGAGGGAGGGAGGGAGAGAGAGAGGGAGGGACGGAGGGAGAGAGGGAGGGACGGAGGGAGAGAGGGAGGGATGGAGGGAGAGAGGGAGGGACGGAGGGAGAGAGGGAGGGAAAGAGGGAGGGAGGGAGGGAGGGAGGGAGGGCAGAGGGAGGGAGAGAGAGAGAGAGAGAGAGAGAGAGAGAGAGAGAGAGAGAGAGAGAGAGAGAGAGAGAGAGAGAGAGAGAGAGAGAAAGAAAGAAAGAAGAAATTCATTTCATTTGAACTGTATGTTTCAAGACATTTCTGAAATGGCAGGATGAATAAAGCTTTGGCTTTGAAGTCATGATGCCATTCAAAGACTATGCATTGATCTTGGCTAGGCACTGTGCTGTGTGCTAGAGACACACTAATGGGAAGAAACTGACACTATCTCCACGATGCAATTAACCAGGGAAGAGGACACACATTACCAACTCCTCAGAGGTGTGAATGCACAGCTGCAGACTGTACTAAGTGTAGGGCAGAAACAGGACAAGAGGCATTATCAAGTCCTTTTGGACTGTCTGACATAATCCACAGGGTCAAAGGGACTTCTCTAAGGTGCCTGAGATCTGAAGAGCAATGTCAAGTTAATTAGGAGGGAAAGGATAAAAAAGAACTTTCCAGTCAAAAAGAAGAGCAAAGGTTCCAGAGTGGAAGGCAGCGTGATACGTTCAGGAAAGGGAAATTGCTCTGGTGGGAAGGCACACGCAGGCAAGAGTCAGATGACAGCCTTGGAAGCCACCTGAAGGAGTACGTCCTTGATCATGATGACAATGGGAAGCTATAGAACTCTGAACTCCAACTATGAATCCTACTTCTATACCTTTATGGCCGATGACTTTTGGTATGACATTTAATCTTTCTTTGATCTTAGTTTTTCTTCACTTTTAAATGATCATTTTTTTAAAAATCTGCATTAAAGGAGATTCTTTTAATGCAGTGGACCCAAATCTATTACCTATGATTATCACATACCACTTTCAACCTGAGAGTTTCTCTTGATCTTTCTTAATGTGAGAGTCTAGACTGTTCCTAAATCAGTTCGGAAATGGAATTACCGGGCATGTGAAGGTTTACCAAGTGGACAGCCCATAAAGCCACTGGACGGCTATTCTCAACCTTAGCATCTCTGAAACTGACCTCAGAGAGCTACTGGATGGCCATTGTCAATCTTAGCATGTCTGAAACCAACCTCAGCTCTGCTTGCTCTTTTGTCCCCCTCACGGTGTATTCAGGCCTAGTGAATGGGATAACGAGCCCTTCAATCATATCAACTGGCATCTTGGCAGACAGCCTGAACCTCTCCCTCTTCCTCACTGGACATTTAATTAGTTTTGAAGCCTTTACATGGTTCCTGAGAGGCATCTGGCAAATCCCTCCCCATTTCCTGCTGCTTTGGACTAGTTAAAGCCCCAGCCTCTCTTGTCAGGATGTAGCAACCATCTCCATAAGATATCTCTCCAGCCCATAGACTCCGAGTCCACAAAACAGGATCAAGCATACTTCAGCACACAGCCGTCCCTATATTATTCCCAACTCCGACTGCCTTTTCCCTGATCTCCCTCGAGAGTGAAGTTTAAATGCCGGCAGCAGTCACACAAGGCCATTTTACTCTCTCTTTAAACTGTTCTTCCATTGTCTTTGCTGGCAGATTGTTCCCACAGGTGAACAAAGATGGAAGCCCTTGCAAAGGATACCGTGCATACCTCCCGAGGTCCCGTGTCTGTTCTTGCAGTCACTCTGTCCCGCCCTGGCCTTCCAGTCCTCAGAAGCAAAGTAACCTCCACTTCTCCTTGGACATCAGCCCAAGCCTCTGTTAAAATGGAAAGACTGTCTCGAGACTCCCTCTGTACCCACAGCACTCTGAACGCTCTTGCTGCAGTCCTGCTGCGGGAGCGTCTATCTCAGCTCCTGCTTTACCTGCTCAACTGAAGAGAGGTGAGTGGATGGGAAAATTAATTAAACTACATGGAACGTCTTCTGTTTTCTGAGCAAACTGAGTACTAGAGATCTTTAGCAGAACTAAACTTCACTTGCTAGAAAATTTCTGTTGAAAGATGCTGGCCAAATGGCAATGTAATGATTTACAATGCAGGTCAGAAACTAGTAGAGGAAAGCTTTAGACTGTGCACTGTACAGTCTACCATGTGTCACTGTGTTATTCTGACAGGTGTCTAGCAAACACTGCAGTTTGCTGTACCTGGGACGCTAGTCAAAAATAAATATCAGCACCAAGCCTTCTACCACAGCAAGCAAGCATCCTTAAAAATAAATGACGTAAATGCCTGAAAACAATCTCTTCCTCAAAGAGTGATTTTACTCACTGAGGCTGAGAAAGTGGTAAAGGAAGGCACAAACGGAGCATGGCTACACCAAGGAACTAAGCCAAAATGAGAATGAATCACTTCAATAAGTCATTCTCACATTACAAAATCAAGAAGTGTAACTTACAGGAACAGCTCACACTCCTAACTCAGTTGCTGTGTTTTCTGTGATTTCCCCAAATCAGTTCTTATTTTGTTTTAGACTTATATTTTCTCTTTTTTTGGACTAAGCATATAAAATACTATACGTATTTATCAGGTATTCATATTTTAATTTACAAATTGGATGCATATGAATCAAATCAGGGACATAGTTACTCACCTGTTATTCGGGATCTCCAGTACTGCCGTGTATTATCTAAACATCAAGACAACATGTAGAAACTAACACAAGTATTATTTCATAGATATGCATTTGTCATTTTCTGCATCCAGTCTTGTAAAGTACTAAGAAAAATGCTAGCTCTCAACAAATAATACCAAGTGTGCTCATTTGAGGAGAGCATGGTCCATTTTCTCCTGAATCTAACTATGGGGGTAAGAGTGTTAAATCAAGTTGCTTTGTAAATCAAAACTATGCGTGCATTTACATTTTCTTAGTTTTATTATGAAACATCTACCTAATAGTTTGCACAAACTAGGCCATTGCCATAAACAAAGCTTCTAGATTCTTCAACTGTTTGCATAAGTCACAGAAATCGGCAGTGGCACAGATTCTCTACAGGGATGATAGATGTTTTTCCTTTGTGTGTCAAATCTGTTCACAAGGATAGAATGTCAGCAAGGTCTAGCTCTTACTTCTTCTTCTGTCTCCACAAGGAGCACTCAGACAAACAATCCAGGCTTTCGGGAGCATCATCTCCCTCCTCCTGTAAATGCTGAACTGAAGTGAGAGCCTTACTTCTTTAAAAAAGCTGACTTTGTGTTTACGTAAAGTAAAATAAATTCTTGCTGGTTTGGAGGCCAAAGCGAAATGTTCCCATGATACCTCCGCCCCCTCCCTGCATGCCTTCCCAGCTCTCCTTGTAGGAGTGGGTGACAGAAGCTGGGAGAACAGATAAAACTATTGGACGACATCTTCAAGGAATAGACAATGTTAATAATGACCAGAAAAGATTGAGAAACTACTCACAGGCATAATTTAAGCATAGACTCTGTTAGTCAGAAGTGGCAAGCAATAACACCCATAATAACAGTTCAGAATGAGAATTTCATACATCATCGATAGTGTTTGCTGGCAGAGTGTTCCCATAGTTGAACAATGATGGAAGCCCTTGCAAAGGATACCGTGCATACCTCCCGAGGTCCCGTGTCTGTTCTTGCAGTCACTCTGTCCCGCCCTGGCCTTCCAGTCCTCAGAAGCAAAGTAACCTCCACTTCTCCTTGGACATCAGCCCAAGCCCCAGTTAAAATGGAAAGACTGTCTCCAGGCTCCCTCTGTACCCACAGCACTCTGAACGCTCTTGCTGCAGTCCTGTGGGAGTGTGTATCTCAGTTCCTGCTTTACTTGCTCAACTGAAGAATACTCACTGAGTAATTGGGCCTCATACTAGCTAGGTGAGTCTATGGGAAAGTAATTAAACTACATGGAACATCTTCTGCTTTCTGAGCAAGCTGAATACTAGAGATCTTTAGCAAAATCAAACACTCTGACAGAATTAAATGTAGGGAGACCATCTCTCCCTACATATGATAACTTTCAGTCCCTGGACCAGAGAGACTCACTCTTAAGTCTCCGATGTTCTGACATAATTAGTGCAGACATTGTCTTCATTCTCAAAATCACACGAGTTTACAAGAGAATGAATATGGTCACGAGAAGAGGGTAGATTATTTCATTCTGCACTACAGTTTAAGGGTGTTGCAGTAACCTCTACTGTCCCAGTGTCCTAGCTTGGGGTTGTTCCTTGACTGAAGTTGGTAGGATGGGTGAGGGACCCAACGTTCCTGTCTCCAGTGGGAACTGACATAATCCAGAATTTACTGCCTACTCCACAAAAGCATTCCATGAGGTACAATCAAGCCTGTGACAGCTGAAACACAATGTATTTTAAAAATACTAATTCTGCCTGGATTGATTTTTTTTCATGATGAAAATTTATTTTTAAAAGAGCTCAAAAAGATCAGAGTGCTTTTTATCCCCAATTAGGAAGAGAAAAAAAACTTGAACACCACTCATAGTACAAAGATAAAAGGATATCAATCTCAATATGAAAAACAACTATTTTTTGGAGGCAAACTCCCTCTTGCCAAGAGAGTAACATCTTATGGAGTGTACGATAGGAAACCATCTTGTGACAGATGCTGACATCCAGAGAACATAAGGGGAATTTCTTCGGTGCCTCCTGTTGCTCCATCTATCCCTGGCCCATCCCTGACCCATGAACAAGAGTTCCTGCTCATCTTTCATCTTTTTGGTCTCTTTCCATGGTTAATAAGGGAAAGTCCACCTTTAGTACCTTTTAAAATGGTAAGCAAACACCAATGACACACATATAATAAGTGAAATGGGAGCTAAATGTTACAGAAAGGGTAGCATGCTTTTAGAAAATAACGAACAAATACGAAGTGTTTGTCATTTTCCTGAACTTTCAAAAAATCCTACTTATTCCTCTTTATAATAACAGGCACCTATCACCCAAGAATAATGCCCAAATCAGAAAGTTAGAGAATTTATTCTTAAAACATAAGAAAGCTTTCATTTAAGTGATGTGTCCTTTGAACGGGAAGACTGTGATGCTTCAGGTAAAAATAATCGCTACCCCTCCAGCATCTGGTGCAGTAAGAAGCATCATCTCCAGAGAGCTCTCAGCTGCAGAGATCCAGTGTCAGTCACTCCCTCTGTGCAGCTCCCCACACAGCTGCGCGACACCCACAAAACACTAGACAACTATCAGAGTCATCCAGAGTCTGTGCTTTGTCCCTGTGCAACCGCGACAGGGTCAAGCTTCTTCACAACTTGGAAGACACTCAACAGATGGCAAGTAGAGTGACCGCTCCTCGGGAATGAAGAGAATGCAGAGCGCTGGGGTCTGAGGACCTGTGGGTTGCTTCCTCTTAAACACGGCGACACCTCACACTTAACAAAAGTTAAATACTCAAGATCTACATTTTTCCTTAAAGATTTTTCTATGCCAGGGATAGCAAAACAAATATTACATGGGCTGTCTATGTTTTCCCAAGTAAGATGTATTGTTCTCTTCTGCAGAGAACAAAAACAAAAACAAAAAAAAAACCCTCAGTGTCGGGCGAAGGGGACTAGCACCAATACATTACATAAAAGGTATGAGTATGTTACAGTGTGAAGTGTAGAAGGCTCTACTTTGGAGCACTATTGGGTATCAAGGAAAAGTGTGCCAACTCACAAGAGAGAGAAAGAAATAAGCCCCCTCTCTACAGTCAGGATGTAGAGAAGTTTAGGGAGTGGGGTGCAGATACTGTGTACCTTGCTTGTAAATCCAATAATAACGAGAAGCCAGCACTTGTTCCGACTGGCGAAGAAGGAGAATGACTCGGACCAATCACGTGACAGAGAAACTTCATTAGTGTGATCAGCACTAATGTTCTAACTTGGCGGCAGAGTACTCGCCTGGTAGGTCTGAAGCCCTCAGTTCAATTTCAGCACACACGTGTGAACACACACAAACACACACACACACAGGTACACATGCATGTACACAAGGGCACACAGGGAAGCTGAGCCTGAAATTTAGCAGCGTGCTCGGGTGATTTCCGTGCACGCTGTGGCCTGAGAAGCAAGTCTGGAGGGCTTGGAACAAGCAGGTAGATAGCCAAGCCTTCCCCACTGAGGACATTCACTTGACATCACTGTGGATACATTCAGCGTGGTTCTCAGCAGGATAACTTTTCTATTTTCTACATATGGATAAATAAACAAAGCTGGACCTGGACTTCCTGTTTCTGACGCTTCCTAGCGAATACTAGGCTCATCTGAGCACTGCTTTCTTTATCTAAAAAGGAAGGAGAAAGAGAGAGAGAGAGAGAGAAAGAGAGAGAGAGAGAGAGAGAGGGAGGGAGAGAGAAAGAGAGGGGGGGAGGGAGGGGGGGAGAGGGGGGGGGGGGGGGGGAGGGAGGGAGGGAAGGAAGGAAGGAAGGAAGGAAGGAAGGAAGGAAGGAAGGAAGGAAGGAAGGAAGCCCAAGAATAGGTCAGTGATAAACACTAGAGTGAGCTGGCCAGCAAAGGACAGTATTTTGCTTTGGTTTCTCTCTAGAAGATTTTGCCAACTTTCCCAAAGTAGAAATTATTATTTCATAAGATTTTAACAAATATTTCATAAGGTTTATTTTGTTTTTGTTTACCGCTGTTTGTTTTGATTTTTGAAACAAAGCTTCATTTTGTACCCAAGACCCAGCTTAGACTTCATTACCTAACCGGGCGGAACTTGTATTCACAGCGATCCTCCTGTGTCAGCCTTCCTGCTAGGACTGCAAGCATGAGCCTGGCACCATGAATATTTTTAAGTGAGTGGAAAAAAAAAACAAACCTTGGGACCAGTACTACTATATTTCAGTCACAAAAGGCTTGTCATACAAGCCTCTAAATACCTGAGTTCAACTGAATCCACATACAGGTGGAAGAATGCTCTACAGAATTATCCTGTGATGTCCACCCCCATCCCATGGTCTGACAGGCCATGGCACTGTCAGACCCCCCGCAACACACACTTTTAAAAACTTCTTAAAGTCTATAAGGAAAAAGAAACCTTCACCAAGAAAAAGAAAGTGTTAGCACTATAGGAGAACCTGAACCCATCTAGAAAAACATTTTGTAAAGGAACTATAGAAAGATTTCACTACTGTGCCACAACAGATAAAATCAACAAGCAAGAGGGAAACCTCAATAGGAACAAAGCAGGTAATAAATATAAATACAAGAGGGATGATGCATCCAAAATTATACGCAAGTAGATATGCAGGTGGCAATTCTTGCAGGCATTGGAAGAAGTAAAAAGTGAAGTAATAATGTCACAAAACTTGAAATTTTCAGATGGGTCAAAATTGAAAAGCACAGTATTCCGAACAAGGTGGTAACAGATACTCTTGGACAAAGAATAAGGTATATTGATGTCTTTATTTCTGAGCTAGAATGCCGAAGCAAGGTTACTGGATCAAAAGTACCATGCTGGAGGTGGCAGGAACAGCGATGCTAATCAGGAAAATAATAATCACCACTCCTATTACCAGGAAGAGTGGCAATCCACTCCCTGTTTGTCTCCTTGAGGGATTAGCAAGATTGTGGTAGCTGCACTGGCCACCCAGCTTCTAAACTAAGTGCCACTGTTCTGCATGCTCAGCACACCCCTAAAAATATGGCGGGCCTTTTATCTATTTTAAAGATAGAAAACCAAGGCACTCAATTTACCTGGTAAATATACAATAACTACATAGGAGCTACTTTGTATTTTCGTATTTTATGAATGTTAGCTGCATTTCTGTCTTTGTGTTACTGCTCTCATTGCAAGTGTTTTGGTATAAACAATCTCATATCTACGACAGTTACAAAAATAATGAAATAAATCATGAACGTATATGAGCAGATACATTTGGATAGCAAAAGTAAATGGCACTTCTGTCTAAAACTCAAATTAAAGCACAGTGAGTTGTGCTGGCTTGTTACAGAGAAGGGACCAGAGTTGGGAGAACAGGGCTGCAGACAGGAGGTAGCAATCTATATAAACACACAAATCATAACATCCATACTCTTACGGTCAGAAAGATGAAGGACAGGCTAACAGTAAAAGAATAACATTTTGAAGTCCCTGGTAGCATAAAGGGGTCTGCAAACGGTTAAGGGGGTGGAGGTAAGCAGATTTCATTATTCAGAAAAGCAATGCCTTTGCAGAATGATTTGGGTATTTTCTGGAGTTGGAAAAAAAAATAAGAAATTTCTCCAAAGAGGCAAATAAAGCCTGCGTGCTAAGGGCACCGTCTAGGTCCCAGGGAGCTCAGCCCTGTCCCTGGTACCACCATCGGAATAGCTGACCTCTGCCATGCCATTTAAGTTGCTCTCAATTTCCTGATTTACAAAGAAAGGAAGTTCAACCTGGCCTTCCATAAAGGTCCCTTCATGAGGAACTGTAACGGTAACAAATCTGTCACTCAGCATAACGTAGGCAAGTCAAAACCTAGCAATAAGAGTAATAATTACACATTTCAGGAGAAACAGAGTTCATAGTCTTAAGAGCAAATAGCTAAACCAGTCATTTGGTGACCCTTGTTAAAATGTGTCCTTTTAGAACTGAAAAGAACATAAGAAATATTAGTGATTTTTTTTTCTAGTTCCAAATGCCGAATGGAACTACTCAATGTTCTAATTTTTGCCCTGACGTCTTAAAAGTTGTCATTTTGGATATTGTTCAGATAACTTATTAACGACTTAATTTGTCATCTTAGAATGGTGTCAATCCTAAAGGAATATTTTTTAATGCCATCCTGAGGCCAGATATAATAGCTGCTGGGAAAGAAGGGGGACTGGCCAATGCCAGGCAGACGGCAGACAGACAGAGAAATAAATAAACTGCGTGCTAAAATTTCCAGCAGGAAATGGTGAATATAAATTACTGAAAGGAAACAAAAGCAGCAAAAGGGAATTTGCTTAAGCACGACAGCCTTCTGAAGTAGCATTCACAGTTGTAATATTTAAATCTTCCTAAGCATTAGAAATAATACACTATTAACACTTTATGTAAACATGAAGTGTCCCTAACTCACACAGCATAATTTCCATGGGCTTCTTAAATTTTATGTATTTTGTTTTCTTAAATGACTGGGTTTTTATTTTTCCAAAAGCATACATGAAATTCCTCAAACATCCCAACTTAGCAATAGTTATGTGACAACCACCTTTTAGAGTTTATGGCATTTATAAACCTATCCAGACTTTTGATAGAATCTCTAAGTATGAATCCTTCTAAAGACATTAACACCATTTGCCACAACCAATTTATATAGGCGCAGAGTTATGACATAAAGAAAAATGTAAGGTTTACACAGTTATCTAAAAGTCCTGCACACTAGCAGTTTTCGCGAGTAGTATGCCATAATTCTCTTATCTACCAGTACAAGAGCGTGCATTTATTTATATCCTTAGCTTAGCTTCATGTCTAATGTTACTGGCACTTGTATACAGGAGCGGACTTTTTTTCTAATTACACATGGAACTTGAGCTAGATCAAAGGCATTTTAAGAAGGTCAAATTTTACTTCTCTGCAAAACAGAGGATGTGATCTCACGTCATTAATTAATGCTGGGCCATGCCCTTTGGCGCCTTCTCTGGTGGTGCAGAAAACCGGGTCCAGCCATGCCCACCTGCTGGGATGGTGGAACTGTAGGCTTACCCAAAAGAGCAGGTTGAGGGCGTAGAGCAAGCAGCGCAAACACTTCACGGAATCTTCTCTGGCCATTGTGAATCTCCAGAGGGTAAAGCCCCATCCTTTCACCACATCCTACCGATCCAGGCACAGCAGCCGCGATCTGCAGGAACGGGCACAAGCAGAGAACTAACTTCACAACAAGTGCAGCCCTCTGCCAGCCTAGTATTCTGTTAAACCTCAGATGGGTCCCAGAATCCCCTAGCCTCCTTTATTCCAGACATCGTCCCATCAAAACTTATTTGTTAGAGTCATAAAGGGAACAAGACACCTAAAAGTTCTAACGTGGCCTCGGATAACACCTGCTGCCCAGAAAAAAAGGCTGACTCTCGGGATGAATGAAGGTGTACAGTAAAGTGGCTCCCAGGAGACCTGCCCCGCGGTCTTCTGCATTCTAATGAGATTTTCTTTGCTTCTTCCCAGGGGACAGCAATTGTTCTAAAGGTTACAAACATTTACCTCTCTAGAGATGCCACGGGCATCTCCCCCAACACACATACACACACACACACACACACACACACAGTGAACTGGAGCAAGCTAGTGCCCTTCTTTTCAGGACAATTCCTGGGTCCCAGCTCAACGTTCCCCACCCCACCACCCGGTCCCACATCCCGGGTGTGAACTCGGGGGACTACAGGGGGCGCAGCGCAAAACTAGGATTCCGCCCCGGGACTAGGGTTTCTTTGGGAGAATGTGAGAAACACTGTTGGTCGTCCGGGAATAATAGATGAGCCTGGGGCGGGGTGGCGAATAGCCGGGAAGGGACTTCAGGGAATCAGGGTCGGCGCAGCTGTGCCCACTCGGGTCAGGTCATTCACCCACCCCCCCCAACCTTAGGACCCCGCATGCCGCCGCGACCCTGAGGTCCCCGCCGCCCGCAGAGCACAAAGCCCGCGCGGTGAAGCAAAGCCACCGCGGCCGCGCGCCCCCGGCAGGACGCACCGAGCAGCGCAGAAGCCACTCGGCGGGCAGCCGGGACCGTGGGCAGAAGAGATGCAGGACTTGTGGCCACTCACCTTCCGAGCCGCGCTCCAACCGGGGGACAGTCGGGGACACGCGGCGGACACTCATCCGGGCAGGGACACTCCTCCCGGAGAGCCAAAGGGCGGCATTGGCTCCAGCAGCAGACGCTTCCTTGTCTCACTCTCCCCAGCCGTCGCTGTCGCTGACTCCTGGGAAAAAGAAAAGGAAAAAAAAAGTCCCGGGCAACAGTCGCTGGAAAGTCTCTGCTAAGCCACCTCCCAACGCTGCTGTCCCTCCCAAGTCCTCGCCAAGTCCGGACGAGGCAGCGGCGGCAGCCAGGGCCAGCTGCACAAACTCTCAGCGCATGCTCGGCCGCTGGCTGCCCGGTTGGGTCCTAGTGGGTGTTTCTTGTCCCTCTCACCCAGAGTGACACCCCAGAGGGATTCTTCACCTCTTTGAGACAAAATGCTGGAGAGATAAAAACCTGCGAAGCAGGGAAGAGTCCTCGCAGCAAGTCCCTTTAAAATGGTGGCGTTGCAGGAATGGAGACTGAGTTATAAGCATAAGGAAACAGGCTTTTATTATATGAAAATATTTGTGTTTGAGAAGGGGGGCCACGGGTGGCCCAACCTAATTCCTGCAATGAGAGACTAGTTTTCACAACCTTTGTGGAGCCGCCTCCTGTGACTTGTCATTAACGTGGTGCCCTGTGATCCTTATTGATTTTTGCACGCCCCCAATCAAAAACAAATAAATATATAAATATATAAAACACAGTCTAACCCACTCCACTCCACTAATACTAGCAAGACCATCAATGTATCCCTATCCAGGCTTAGAATTCGGATAGGGAAAAGAGAAGTTAATTCTTTCAGAAGTAATTCAAATTTTCCCAAATTTCTCTTGACTGTGTTCTAACTGGTGATTTGTCTCAATAGGCACACAGGGTAGTGAGTCTCCAGAAACTTTGTGGTACTTCCTGAATTTCTAGTTTTGAAAAAAAAATAGGGTGGAATTCAGGAAGTATCACGGTAACCACAAAGCATCTCTCCAAACCTAGCTTCTCTTTCAGAAGTAAGAAATTTCACACTGAAAAATTTAAATTGCTGGATCATGCTGCTCCCACAAAAAGATTGAGTTTTATCCTTCACAATAGCATACATTGCAGTGATCGTCTGTTCCCACATCTAATAGCAAATAAAACCTCACTTGTAAAATATGAGTTACCTGAGATCCAAGCAACATCTTTGAGGAAAGCTAATAACTGGCGTCCTCAGTATAATTTGCAGCTGTAGTCTGTGTCCGTCATCACCTGTGAGCCGTGTGACCAAAGTGACAAGAAGACGCGGTGGTTGGAACTGAGGTCAACGCCATGAGACAATGTGGATGCCCAGGGCTAAGCTAATAACATTCTTCCTAAGCAAACCTTAAGACACTCAGCCCTAAAAAAGCATACAAGAAGTTCAACCATCCACACAGATTGCCAAGGAGAGCGTCCATCAGATGGCCTCGCACTCCAGCCATGCAGTGACTTCTGGAAGTGTGGGGAGGAGCTAAGAAAGCTGCTTTTATCCTTCACCAGTGGGTTTGCAAAGCAAAGGCTGCTGCCTGATTCGCAATAGACAGCTGGAAAAAAAAAAAAACAAAACAAAGCACCATTCGAATGCTGCTGGTGCTACACCTTCCTGAGAGATATAAAAATTCCCTCCTAGAAGGGAGGCTTTGCATTAAAATCAAGAAAAGGAATGCCAACAATGCTCACATCTCAGAAGAAAAACTCCCTTCCACTGTTAGAAAGCTGGTCACCTGCCCTAGGATGATAAAATAATAAAAATAGATAAAAATGCTTTAGAGGCTCATGTGTCCCCTCTTTCCACCAGAAATAAGTAATGTAGAACCAAAAGAAAGTCAACATATAGTTTAAATCACCTCTTATTACAACCAGAGTCCACACTGCTGCCTGGAATCCCAGCTGTCTGTCTAACACAACAGTTTAGTGGTTCTCAACGTCCCTGTGTTAGATCACTTCCGGTGAGCTCTGAGAAAAATCCTGAAGCTCTGGTGAACTTCAACACACTGCGATCGGAGTCTCCAAAGGGTGGACTTAGTGTGCCATTTATTTCAAAATTCTCAAGGCAACTTACAGAGTTTAAACAACTTCAGTATGAAAGACCGCATCGTGTTTAGAACACAGGGCAGCTGGAATGGCCTCCTCAGTTTGACCAAACATCTTGCAAAGTCTCTACCCTCATTTTGCCCTTTGCCACCAGAGCCTGAGCAAGGTTCCCTACCAGGAAGCCCCTGGGCTACTTAAAAGTAGTCCAGTCCATTTCCCCTCCCTCTCCGGGAGGAGCCTAACAATTGTATTCTGTAGGCTCTGAAGCTTCCTCAACAACATTCTCTACATGGGCACCGTTACCATTTGAGTAAGGAGTGGCATATTAAGAACGCAGTCTACTCATTGCCCGGAAGGCAGGAACCCATTCTAAGGCAGTATGTGCTTCATTAAGTATTATTTGAGTGTGTGGCACTCACTGTACCTGCCCCCTGCTGAAGATATTGAAAATTTAAGTCCCTGCCTGCTGAGAAAAGACCGAACAGTTCCTTTCTGTTTATTTAGTGGTAATAATACGAATAAGATCTGCATTTCCAAGCACTCTTTTCATCAGGTCCAGAGTTAAGAGCGAAGCTCAGTCATGCAGGAAGACGGGCACAAGCTCATCTCAGCACAAGGCACTCCACTTGAGCACAGCTTACCCTGCCCACTCTGCTTGGCGTGGAGAGGAAGGAACGGCATAGGTGTTTGATTGCATGAATGAACGAGTTTTGCTGACTTCTAAATGTAAAAGGCGGTTCTTTACCATTATGAACCAAAAGAGGCTAATGGGTTGCTTTTACTAAACAAGTCTTCTGTACACAGCATAATGCCTCTTCCCACAGTGATACATGAACTTCTCAGAACCATGATGGCATACTGAGACTCAACCGACCTCTTCAGGATGATGATGTAGCAACTAAAGGAGTATCTAAGCTTTTAGTTTTTAAATAAGCTTTGCCTTCCTATTTCCACTGTTAACTTGTATTACAGCATCTCTAATCTTGGTGTGTGTGGGGGTCGGGGGGAGGTCCCACTGGCAGGCTCCAAAAAGGAAGACAGATTGGTCATTTCCTACTGGCTGTATATCAAACACACATACTCAAGCTATGAAATATAGTCCTACCTTTCTCTTCTGAAAGCACATGCCCAATAAGACCAAAAAAGCCTTCCTTTTCTTTGTTGACTCAAGTAACCTTCTCTGTACTGTAAGGTTAAAATACCCAGATAAAATGCAAGGCATCTTCTGAGCATGGTAACTTATGCCTTTAATCCTAGCACTCAGGAAGCAGAAGCAGAAGGATCCCTGAAAGTTCCAGGCGAGCCTAGACTACTTAGTGAGCTTCAGGAAAGCCAGGACTACATACTGAAACCTTATCCAAAAAATAAAAATAAATTTAAAAGGCAAAGTATCTAGTCAGATTAAAATTTCCCATAAACAAAAATGGTCCCACGAACACCACCACGTGCAACTTTCAGTGTTTGCCTAAAATTGTTTAACTGAAGAGTCTAAATGTCTCTTAATTTTGAACATATATACAAATTGGAAACTAGAAATTCGACCACTACACTAAGTAAGAAGGGCGTTTTACTTGACAATGAACTGACAAACACAGCTCCTTTCCTCTGTAACAGTCTCGGGGGCAGGCCTTGTCCCCGGCATCATTTTTATAATGATGCTCATTTAGCATCTTCTGACACTTGTGACATCTTCTGAGATGTATCATCTCGGAGTCCTCGCCCCTCCCATGTCCTCCTAGCCACAAAGCCATTATGTGAATCCAGACTTCATGTTCAATCACCACTATTTCTGGAGAAAAAAAGAAACTACTTCCTCCCTATTAATCTCCGTAGGGATTACAGAAACTTCCTTGGAGGTAGTGTGGGAAGGTGTCACTCTTGCCTCATTCCCTATGACCCTGTTACATTTGCATGAATGAATTGGTTGCTAACAATAAGTATGGTCTTACTGTGGTGGATATTAAACCGATCTGAATACCGTCTCGGCACCTGAGGCAACTCTTGCCCCAACTTCAGAGATTTTGAACTTATTAACCAGCAGACATTGAAGGCAACAACCCCACTATACTCAAGAGGTGTCCACTGGGTCATTATTAGAAACATAGACCATAAAGTGTCAAGGTTCCAGAGAAATCCCAGCTCTCAGTTTACAACTTCATTGGCACAATTTCTTTGCAGAAAGAAAAGCTTAGAAAACCTAAAACATCTTTTCTTTATGAAAAAATCTAATTTCAGTTATTTAAAATAAATAAAAGGAAAGGAAAGGAAAGGAAAGAATTGAGGTCTAATAAACTATCAGGCACCAAGCTCCTCTTTCCTTAATAGAGCTGTCGCAAAGCACTCTATTGTATCAGGACACCAGTTCTCGGTCACGTCCACAGTACTACAACTAGAGACAGACTGAGTAAGCTGCAACACACCCTCAACTTCTGCCCCCTCAGTTCCTACTCCAACTGGACACCTCATAAAATGTCTATTCATTTATAATATTGAGATGTTCGATTTTTACAATGATGCTCACTTAGCTACCTCAAACACAAATATGCTATTTCTACCATGTAGAAGATAACTACTGTTGCCATATCAGCTACAATTTTGGGATTAGAATTTAGCCTTTACAAAAATCGTGTTATTGGAATTAAAGTTTTCTCTTATTATATGCATATCTCTGTATGTCTGTGTATACGTGTGCATAAAGGTATGTTTATGTGTGCTGGTTAGCCAAAACTATATATCCTGATCCCTAGTTATGGTGAATTTCTACTTCATAGTTCATAGTGTGGATGCACACATTATTGACTGAAGGATGGGGAAATCTAATGTCTATTCTCTTTTTAGTGGTAATGTTATGCTTACTTAGATGACACAGATGCTTTCCATTATGTTGTATCTTGGTTAGGGCTGATTTTTTTTCTCTCAGAAAGCAATATAAACTGACCACTAATCTCAGGGGGAACGGAGAGGGTGATCACCTGCCAGTGGCATAGGAATTCCATAGTGAAACTCCACAATTAATTCTGATGATGTATGGGTGTTTCCATCATTGGAGCACATCTCTTAACTTTATTATCAAAGTAAGCTGCCTGACTAGCTGCAGAACAGATCTGGAAGGTAGCAGGATTGGTTTAGAAAATCTGTAAATATTTTCAAAAATAACTGGTAAGAATTAAAATATGTTTGGTTGTTTTTTTTTTTTAATTTTTGGTGTGTGTGTGTGTGTGTGTGTGTGTGTGTGTGTGTGTGTGTGAGAGAGAGAGAGAGAGAGAGAGAGAGAGAGATTTTTACTTATGTCTTATGTGTTTCTGTTACCTGGCTGAAATCTTCCCAAGCCTGCCATATGCGATGAAGTGGTACCTATTTCCAGGAAGGAAGCTTAAGGAGCAATAGCAGCCAGCCAGGGCTGGAGAGCTGAGCACTGTCTTTTCATTAGCTGCGTCCCCACGGCCATTCCTCATATCAGACGCGTAACTGAGAATCAAACAGGAAACTTGTGCTACCTAAGCTGATTCTCTCCCCCCATTTTCCTTTCCCTGGCTGTCACGAACTTACCTATAGAAAGATGGCATCACACACTCAGTTCCCCTTTTCCTTCTGCTCCACATCCTTCGAGCTGTTAAGCTCCAAGTCTCCCAGACAAACTTACCCAGTCCGTAGCAAGTCAAGCTTTCACACGCAACCTCATTTCACTCCGTTGTGGGAGCGGATGAGGACGGCCAGAACCTAAAATCTAAACCAATCAATTAGAGTGTGACTGGAATTTGAGCAAAGACTCATCAAAAGGCAGTGTAAATTCAGGCAGCCAAGCGGAACGGAGTATGAGGGGAATGTACTGGCAAGCCCTAGGTGGAAATCTCAGCAGGAAGGCAGATGGCAGTCAAAGAGACAGGGCAAATGGTGAAGGGCAGGTGCCCTGGCAGATGGGCAGAACTCAGGAGGAAGGGAGTTTGGCAGAAAAGAAAGAAAGAAAAAAGAAAGAAAGGAAGGAAGAAAGAGAGAGAGAGAAGAGGCGGAGGAGGAGGAAGAGGAGGAGAAGGAAGGAAGGAAGGAAGGAAGGAAGGAAGGAAGGGAGAGAAGAGGAGGAGGAAGAGGAGGAGGAGGAGAAGGAAGGAAGGAAGGAAGAGAGAGAAGAGTAGGAGGAGGAGGAAGAGGAGGAGGAGGAGGAGAAGGAAGGAAGGAAGGAAGGAAGGAAGGAAGGAAGGAAGGAAGGAGGGAGGGAGGGGGGAAGGGAGGGAGGGATGGAGGAAGAGTAGGAGGGAGGGAGGGAGGGAGGGAGGGAGGGAGGGATGAAGGAAGAGTAGGAGGGAGGGAGGGAGAGAAAGAATGTAGAAAGTCTCTCTGAAGCAGGAGTCCCATTCCTGCCAAGGTGATTTAGACAGTCTTTGCCAAGCCCAAGCTCTGAGACCAATCCAGAGACCTGAACTCTAGCCCATACAAAGTCAGCAAATAAGGCTGAAAGGAATACTTTCTCAAGCCTAATTTTAGGAATCCAGTATTCTAATTGGAAAAGTTTGCAGTCTCTGGATTGGAGATCTCAACTCCGGGCTGAGAAACTTGTCATGAATTTAGAGCCACCGAGGGCATGATGCGACATGTGACTGAACAATAACGCAGAAGTCTGAGGAGAGGGTACCTGCTTGTAGGTGGTGGTTTCACCTCTTGGTAGGGATGTGATAGAGACTGCCAGCCGCCTCAGTTTCCTTATCTGCACACCTGCCCCCTGAAGAGGACACAAAGGTTGTGTAATATGTGAGTGGCCTAAATTTAGCTGGGGTCACACTGTCCTTGGAGGTTTAAATAGAACAGGGTAAGCCACTTTCCTGCAAGCCATGGGTAAAAAATGCTTTCACCTTTCACCCCCTTTGGGGATTCAACAATGGGGCAAGAAGGAGGAAATGCTCATAGAGTCCTGATGCAGTTTACAGACCATGCCAGCTCCTGCACACCAGCCTCTGTCAGAAGGGGACAGCTGTTTGGGAAGTTTCCCTTAGTACAGCCATTACAATCCATGCTCACTGCGGCTTTTGACTAATGTCTCAGAGTGAGAAGGGGCTTCTGTAGCAACACATAGTACACTCAGAACAAGCGTTAGCAACTTTCAGCATCTGTGGTCCTTATGTTCCCAGTAGACCCTCTCTCTGGGGTCTCTCACTGACTAAGAGAGCTTCAGCTCCAAATTCCAGGTAACTTCTCACACAGATGCCATAACTATCTTTTATTTTATTATCTGTCTTTACCCTAGAATTTTTGGCTTTTACATAATTCTCTACCTAAGAAAAATAAGCAAACTTTTTGTTTTGTTTTGTTTTACAGTACTTACTATATAATAGGAACTATCTTTAAGCATCATATAAATAGTGATAATTTCATACTCTGTCCATATCAGTCCTGAGAAAATTAAGCATATCATGTTAAGCAAAGGCAAGTGACAAAAATGCTGTGCCAGGCTGTCTATTCCTACAATCCTCTAGGACCTAGTCATTCAGCAAAATACATAAAAAATAAATGGCTGTATAGTAATTAGGAAGAGTATTTAGATAGCAATATGTAGAATCTGCTGAAGGAAATCTGAGAGAGAGGAGATCATTTCTATTGGCAGGTTTTAACAAAAGGATAAAACACTAGCCTTTTAAGGAGTCTAAGAACAGAGGAAACACTAACTATTCCATTTGCTTCCCAGACATTGGCAAACTCTTCACTGTTGTGACCATTCTGCTAATTGCTATAGGAAAGAAATTTCCTTTGTTTGTGTGTATCAGCCAAAACAGTATGTGGTGTGGTGTGTTTGTGTATGTGTATGTGTGAGTGTGTGTGTGTTTGTGCACACATTTAGATGTATACGTATGGAAGATTCTCGTTAACACGAAATAAGCTTCTCCATTGGATAAGATTTAATAAGCACAAATTTTTATAAATACTGAGCCATCTTAAAGGACTTGATAAAGAAGGAAATGTGGAGCACAAAAGCTCAGAAATACAGTGGAAATGGAAGGAAACAGTGTGTATGAGAGAGAAAGGAAGGGAGATGAAGGGGAAGAGGCATAGAAAATAGCTAGAGACAAAGTAAAAAAAAAGAAAGAGGAGAGAGAGAAAACAAGGAAAAGGGAGAGAAGAAGGAGGAAAGTAAGAAAATAGAGGAAGGAAAGAAAATGTCACAACTGCTGCCCCCGAAGTTGTGAAGCCAGCCCTCTTTGTTTCTGTCAGTCACTTTCTTGATACTTGTCTCTGAAATGCTAGTCCTAACACAGCTGTCACATCACACAAGGTAGAACAAGGGAACAGTCTCTTTTGCTTCCAGACCTCTCCAGTCTGCCTCTGTGTCCCAGAAGAATATTCACGACTCTGACATTCATTCTTAGAAACCTAAACAGTTAGTACGATAAGGGCAATGTGCTTTGATTCTGTAGACAATAGTAGTTCAATGTTTTTGGAAGGAAAACAGAAAAAAAGAAAAAAGGAAAAAGGAAAGGAGCATGACTGGTCCCGGGTTTTGGCCCCAGATGAATAAAAAGAAGAAATAAGAAGGGAAAGAACATGACAGCTCCGAGGTATGGTGGAGGAGGTTTATCACAGCTACGGGAGAGAGCAGAGCTTGAGTCAGAGAGAGAGGACATGACCCTGAGCCATGTGAGGAAAAGGGGAGAGGAAGCAAGAAGAAGACAGAGGAACCAGGTGCATCAGCCAGGAGGCCCAAAGAGGGTAGAGTAGAAAGACCAGGTACCCAAACTGGTTGGATTATATAGGGAAGGGCAGCTCAGCCTCTGGGCTAGAGAAGTTTAGGGTATGGGTTGGAGTATGCCAGCAAGGGATGGGGTGTTCTAGCTACCCTGTAAAGGGTAGGCATTCAGGGATGCAAGGAGGACCTGACAGCTAGAGTTAGCTTTGATATAATAAATAGGTGTCTCATCCATTTTTTATGGAGACACCCCATCTGTGTTTTGAAGGGTTTCGAAGGTACAAGATTAGTTTACATACTTTCTTTACTTCACAACAATAACAAAAACTTCTTATTTGGGAGAACTTCAGAAATGGCCTATTGTTACACGGGTCAAATATTCATGGTTTTTGTGGGTACATTTAAGAATTTTCACTTTAAATCTGCTTTCCTTTTGATTCTCCTTTGGCTTTTCAGGTTTAAAATGGCTATAATTAAAATATATGAATCACCTGTGCTCACATTTACTTATGATGCCTTTTAGACCTGGACCATTCACTGCGAGTGTCATTTTACTTTATAAATATGGGTCACCCAATTGTTGGTGGTTTGCTCTTCTAACCCATAGTCAAGTGCATAAAACATGATGCATTCAACTTATCCTCATTCATTTACAGTGCCAAATGACAATGATAATGGATCTTTTTAAACTTGAAATCATCACAGAATAATTAGTGAATCAGTGATCTGCAGGAACTCGGTGAAAGTGTCCTTGTGATCTTCAGTTCAATAGATGAGGGAAAAGGGTGATTTCTCCAAAGACATGCGCTCTGCTAAAGCTCACTGGAGAGTTCCAATTGTTCTTACAGAATATTTGCATTCACTGTAAAAATGTGTCTCCACCTAAGGAACCTTCTGATTGGTTTAGTAAAGAGCTGAACGGCCAATAGCTAGGCAGGAGAGGGATAGAAAGGATTTTGGGGGAGAGGGAGAAAGAATGGTAAGAATCAAGACGCTAGATTTCACCAGAGACTCTCAAGAAGTCGGACACATGATACAGAACAAAGGTAACTGAGCCACGTGGCAGAGTGTAGATTAATAAAGAAAGGTTAATTTAAGTTATAAAAGCTAACTGGAAAAAATAAAGTTAATGTCAAGCTTTCATAATTAATATTAAGTCTTCATGTCATTATTTAAAGGCTGGTACTCCAATGACTGACAAAAAAGATTAATATGAAATGTTTTAGAATTATTTTCATAGTGTTAGGTAGTAAAGCTGCAGTGAATTCAGCTAGAAATATCAAACACATTTCAAATCTTTGGCTCGTTCTTCAGTGCCACATCCCCCACTTGGCACGCTGCATTCTCCACATGATTATTGCAAAGGAAACACTTACCATGCCCTGATGAATACAACAATTACAACACAAAAGAAATCATTAATGCATCAGAACAGAAAGACTATGGCCTGTTAGCATGTAATTAGGCTTCTGCTGCAATTATCCTCCATCTGAGAATTTTTCTTAATGTAAAAATGATAAAACAAATCATAAGCATTCACTTCATTTAATTAATGAGCAGCTAAAGGCACATTTAGTTTAATCTGTACCCTTTTGTATGTTTTCCTAGGCATCTTAATTATACAAAACCTGAGTATGTTCGCATACTAAATATTTTACAATACCTGTATCCCAAAACCTTTTCCAGGCACCCTTATCTCCTCACCTCAGAAACCTGTCCAAATTTCCATTGTAGGTGCTAATTGTAGGTATTGAAGCATTATAAGAGGAAAGAAAGTATTTGTAGAACACCAGATGAGCGAGGTAAAAAAGACATATAATGAGGCAGAGAAGGAAGGAGAAAGTAGTAGGAAGAGAGTCAGCGGTGAGTAGAAAAAAGATGCTGAGAGGAGGTGGAAAAGAAATGGAAAGCCAAGGACACAGGAATAAGACAAGAAAAAAATGGAAAAGTAAGCCTTGATGACACGGCTTGTCAGATGTAGAAATGGGGACACAGAGATCATGCTGTGTTCATATTGCTCAGCAGGCTACCTAAGCCAATCAACCACCCATCATCTGATGCGGGATTCCACTCTGTATGCTGTGAATATGTTTTAATGCCATTGGTTAATAAAGAAGCTGTTTGGGGCCTATTGCAGTGCATAATAGGGCAAGGCAGAAATTCCAAGCAGATAGAGGAGGAAAGAGTAGGTGGAGTCAATGAGAAGTCATGTAACCGCTACAGGAGACAGACTCCAGATACTAGATGAAACCTTACCATTAGGCTACAACCACATGGTGACACACAGACTGATAGAAATGGGTTCATTTAAGTTACAGAAGCTAGCTATAAATATGCAGAAGCTAATAGACCAAGCACTATTTTAATTAATACAGTTTCTGTGTGCTTATTTCAGGTCTGGGTGGTTGGGAAACAAACAAGCAGCCTCCACCTACAGATTGGCATGCCAACATGTGCTGACTACATCCATGTAAAACCTAAGAAAGCTTGGAAAGGAATTCTAGGCACAAAAGAACAGAATTAAGCATGACTTCTCTGTAGCCAGCATTTTTGGGGGTGGAGGGATAGGATCTATTTGCTGGCAGTGAGCAGGGGTGCCATAGCTCCTTTAGGAGAGAGATCTTCCTGATTCAGTGGTATCAGCAAAACAAAACAACAGCAACAACAACTACAACAAAAACATGTAGTTTTGAAACCGTGGCTTTCTGAGTCATGCTTTCAAGAGGCCAAGCACTTAAATGGGGTCTATGAGCTGTGTGATACAAATTGCTTAATCGTGACACAGACCTGCTGCAACTGTGGAGCTGGAGCCATGTGCATGGCTCTCAGAGGCAGTGAACATGCCTCTGCCATGTTGGACTGGGTGAAGCCAATAGGCAGTGCCTTGGAGTTTGTCCTAGCCATTCCCACTTATTTAAAATGAAAAAGTGCTCTGAGTCAAAATTAGTTACAGATATTCATGCAATAAAGACAAGTCCAGATGGAAAAGACCTCTAAATGGGTCATGGTGTTGGATAAGTAAGTGTACATAGGCTTGGGAGAGAGAAGAAATAGTTATAAAAATAAGCAAATATTTTTTAAAAGAACAAAGTCTTTAAAGAGATAAAGTCATAGATTAAAATAAGCCACATAAAGATGGAATATAGACAGAGAGTCTGGATTATGCATATTATTGTGTTTTCTTTGAATTTTTTGACTACAGAGAGACATTTGATTCTGAGGACTGCTAAGGAAAACACACACACACACACACACACACACACATATATTTAAGGTATCTTGACTTCAAAATCTGGGTCTAAGGATATGATGCTTTGGAAAAGAGGTTCTGCTTTTGTTTTCATAGAAATGAAATTCTTCCAGACTAATGTGGTTTGATGGGCCAAGACCCCCTGAAAGATTCCCGTGAAACCCCAAAACATTTTGCCCAACAAAAAAGCAGAATGCAGTTTGGGAGAAATATGTCCAAATTCCCTAAATTATTGTTTATAAATGTGTGTGTATATATATATATATATATATATATATAAAGGGGATATACTATAGAAATTTTCATTGGTATGGAACTTGGTCTATTAATACAAATTTAAGGTTAATTTTGTTATATGTATATTTCTGCTCTTGATTAAGGTATTGTGCTTTTGGAGCTCATTTACAATGTAATGTATAATTAAGAAATATAGGTTAATATATAACCATATATAATAGTCAAGCTTGTAGTCATGTTAGTTAGGTTGTCTAGATATATAGAGATATATTTTTGTTAGATAATCTTCAACATTTTCAAAGAATTACAAAATATGCCATTAAAAATGTTTTAATAACTTGGGACTTTTTATGACAGTAAGACACATCTGCTCCTGGCAGCACCAGTCTATTTCAAGAGGATGATGGGTATCGAAGAGACTCCTTAGGGAGTTTGTTAGCCATTAGAGCAAGAAACTGCTCTTGCCTGGATTTCTTGATAAATTGGACATGCATAAGCCACAGAAAAATGACTGCTGAAATTCCATAAAGAAGGTGAGACAGTCCTTCAGGTTCCGTTTCATGAAAGGGTCTGCCTGACATTTTGCAGGACACAGCAGAAAGCAACTGATGAACTTTATCAGTACAAGGCATAAGAGATCTTCAGATTTCCTGCTTCATGAAATAGTCTGATGGATATTATGGGCCTGTAGGCTGAAGATGGGCATCCCATTGTTACAGAAAAACTTTAAGTGACTGTCCACGCAGCAAAATGTCTCTGTCAATTCTAGAGTTTTTGGACATTGCTTACAATGTACTTCCTGTTTACTTAGGTAATATATCCTTCTAGAGGTTTTGATGGAGTTGCAGAACAGAAGTTTTCCTTAGTTAACATAACGTTACTTAGTTTTCCTTAGTTAACATAAATTTACTTAGTTTTCCTGAGTTAACATAAAGGATAAAGTAGATGTAAATATTGTAACCATAATTCTTGCTTGATAACTCTTTTGTTATATGTAATTTTCCTATGTTAAAATTAAAACCTTCCTTTTATTTAGACAGATGTGAATTCCCCACTTTATGCTATGAATATGTTTTATTGACATTGGTTAATAAAGAATCTGCTTTGGGACTATTGCAACATAGAATAGGGCAAGGTGGGAGTTCCAAGAAGAGGAGTGAGTAGGCAGATTCAATGAGAAGCCATGTAGCCACCTCAGGAGACAGACGCTAGATGCTACACAGAACCAATACACAGATTAATAGAAATGGGTTAATTTAAGATATAAGGACTAGCTAAAATATGCATAAGCTAATGGGCTAAGCAGTGTCTTAATTAATACAGTTTCTGTGTGTTTATTTTGTGTCTGGGCAGCCGGGAAACAAAAGAGCAACCTCTGCCTACAATCTCTCAATCTATCTTTATCTGTATGTATGTTTGTCTATTCTGTATCATCTTTGCTTGACCAATAGAAGAAAGTGATTGATGGTATTTTTGTTTTTCTTTTGTTTCCTGTTTTATTAGCCATTTCTTTTATCTTTTACTTTCTTTCTTGGAGGTTGTTTGTATGTGTATGAGGGTTTTGCTTACATAGACAGACAGACAGACAGACAGACAGACAGACAGATAGGAGGGATGGTGGGTGGATATATATATATATATATATATATATATATATATATATATATATATATATCACTGTGTACCTGCTGTTCATATAATCCAGAAGAAAAAATGGAATCCTCTTAAACTGGTGTTAAAGATGGTTGTGAGCCATCGTGTGGATATTAGCAATCAAACCCAGTTTGTCTGTAAGAGCAGTCAGTGCACTTAACTGCTGAGCCATCTCTCCAGCCCCATTTTGAGCATCCTTCTGTCTCTGGAGAAAAGTGCAGAGAAGACTAAATCTGGCCTATTATTTTTCAAGAGATAAAGTTCTACAATTACCTAACAGTTTATTTTCCTTCCTCTATAACCAAAGGAGCTCTGAGTCACCCCTTGGACTATTTCCTCTGCCAGAACTACATTCCTTACTGCCTCCTAAAAATGTGGTACTTGATCACTAAGGTCTGTAGGGACAGTCAAAGAGAAGTTAATTCTGTTTCAGAAAATATATATGCCCTATTTTGCTTGGTCAGGGCATACACTCTGGGCATGCTGAATAGAACGACAAATGAGATCAATTCAAGAGCCAGTGCAGAGGTCTTGAGTCCTCTCAACTTGCTTACAACTCCAAACAACTTCCTTTATAATCTATGGCTAGAGAAAGATTATGCTCCAATAAAAATCATGCGTGGAAAAACTGTGCTAAGTGAGTTTTCTCCAAATTTTCAGGTAGTATGGTCCTGAAATATTTCAAATACATGCATATATGTATATTAAGCATGTGGCCAAGCTTACTGGTACATGCCTTTAATCCAGTTCTTGCAAGGCAGAGACAGGTTTATCTCTGAGTTTGAGACCAGCCTGGTCTACAGAGTAAGTTCCAGGACATCTAGAGCTACACAAGGAAATCCTGTCTCAAAAACAAAAACATTGTGTCTCAATATATAAATGGAAAACTTATTTGGACTTACCAAAGTCACTTGATTATAATTCAGTTTTGATTATGTATCTTAAGTATAAAGAAAGTCTCAAAATAAGTAGTGTTGAAATGTTTTCAATCAGAATTAATATTAATAAAATAATATATTATGATGATACAAGTGGATATTATTGTAGATAGAATGGTGGGCTGTGTCCCGCCACCCTGCTAGCTTTACCCAAAATAATTACACGGAAACTGTATTCATTTAAACACTGTCTGGCCCATTAGTTTCAGCCTCTTATTGGCTAACTCTCATATCTTGCTTTAACCCATATTTAGTAATCTGTGTAGCACCATGAGGTGGCTGCTTACCAGGAGAGATCTTAACCTGCGTCCTTCTCGGAGAGGAGAGGCATGGCGACTGCTTACATGGCGACTGCCTAAAGCGTGTGCCTCACTGCCTTCTACCCAGCATTCTGTTCTGTTTACTCCGCCTACCTAATTTTCTGTCCTAGTAAAGGGCCGAGGCAGTTTCCTTATTAACCAATGAAATTAACACATAGACGATTATCACTTCTATAAAAATTATGCTACATATCATTGAAGTTTTCAATGAGAAATTTTGCCTAATTTTTCAGAGACCATATTCTTCTAGCATGCAATGATGTGACCAAAATTATGATTAAAATCATTGTACTCTTCAGAACAACACAGTTGCTACTCTTAGTACTTTTACTTCCTAATCACATTCCAAGGGTTTGGAATGCCCATCCTAATTTGTTGGAGTCTGGACTATAAATTAAATATTTTTAGTACTGTCCCTTAATGGGATACATATTATAAATTCCAGAAACCACTGGGGTGAAAGAATATTATAACCATAGGACATAGAAGACATTCTTTTAGGCTACCAACCAGCTCCCAAACAGTTCATTATTATTTAATTATTTATTTATTATTTGTTATTATTTAATAATAAATAAGAAAGTTTATTATTAGTTATGAATGCTTGGCCTTATCTTAGCTCTTGTTTTAATCTGTTTATCTTTATCTACATTTTGCTTCAGGGTTTTTTACCTTTCTGTATGTATCATGTATGATGTATATATGTATGTACATGTATGTATGTCCTACTTTTCTGTTTTTTATACCTGACTGGCTGGCAGCTGCCTGGCTTCTGGACCCAGGTATGTCCTTCTCTTTTTTCCTTGTTCTCCTTCTTCTTCTCTCATTCTTTCTTCTCCTTCTTCGTTTTTTGAGCCTAAATTCCTCCTCCTACTTACTGTCTCAGCCCGACAACCCCACCTATCTCTCTCCTGCCTATGTGCCATTCAGCTTTTTATTACACCAATCAGGTGCCTTAGGCAGGCCAAGCAAAACAAATGGAACACATTTTTACATAATTAAACAAAGACAACAGATACAAACATAACACACCTTTACACAGTTAAAGGAACCTTCACAGCAGAAATAAATGTAACACATCTTTACATAGTTAAAGTAATATTCCACAATAATAGGTTTTTTTTTCTTCTCAGACTGCTTTATACCCTTCTGTCCTTCAACAAGAACATTTTAAGCTCGGCATGCCTGCAGACATCATGAAAGCAGATTTAGAGGCAAGACTGAGCTTGCATTCCCACTGTTGAACTCTACTCCAGTGGTGTTGCTCTGCTGGAAAATCATGACATTTTGCCTCCTTTCTTGTTCTGGTCCCTCAGTAGAAGAATATCTATTTATGGAGCTAAAACGAGGCGTCTCCAACAAGGACAGCTTTCTTTGGGTTGTGTCATGACCAGGGACTCCAACATATTCCTAACGAAACCTTGAGCATAAATATTTCATTGGAACAAATTTCCTAGACACTTTGAAGGCACCCGAAGTAGCAGGCATCGAACCTTGTCAGTAATATTTAACTTTCGCAACTGGAAAACAGAACACTTGGGCTCTCCCCTTCAAACTGTTTTCTCTGGAACGAAGGTCACTATAGAGGAAAAATCTTTTGCTCTAGAGTTTATTGCAAGTCTCAGGTCACTTCTATTGTGCAGTGACATGGCTGTCTTCCAGGGCATCAGTAAAGCCTTCAGAGACATCTGGAGTGAGGAAATGTGCAGCCCCACTGCATGCTCACAGTGGGACAGCCATAAGTACTTTTCTTACTTTTCCCTTCTGTATTTAGTATCTCCATTTTATCATCTTTAATTTTTCCATCCTTGTCAAAAACATATCCCAATAACTGTAGGAACTCAGGTTTTGGTGTGTGTGTGTGTGTGTGTGTGTGTGTGTGTGTGTGTTTTGTTGTTGTTGGTGATGGTGGTGGGTTTTTTTTTTTTCCATTCAAAAACAGAACCAAAGGTGCTGGATAAAGTCACAGCATTGTCTCATTCTGCATTGTATGAGGAAAAGGGTTCTTTTTTTCTTATATAAATTCACCTTATTTTAAATGCATTACCTTGTTTCCCTATTCTCTGTGATAAAGGGGGCTTTGGTGAGAAGTGATGGGCAGAGACAGTGGCATGTCACCTGAGAAGTCTCCTTCCCCACTCAGCACTAAAGAAAATATTTGCCTTCTACTTAGCCAACAGGTCTTTTCTTTAAAACTCGACAAACTTGTTTTTTAACTAAGTAACCCCAGTACAGACCATAACAGGGTTGCTTTAGATTTTCAGCTCATTCATGCCTTAGAAAAAGGAAAGAAAGAAAACAGAGCCAAACAAAAGTCTCCAGGCTTTGAGGCCAAATAAGGAGAAGCAAGAAAAGCTTCTTAGTCTATGAAATAATTATTTAAAAGCTATCATGGCCTTATTAAATTATTGCTTTCCAGTAAATGCCAACTAAAAAAACAATCTCTTACTAAATGCCAAAGAGTCAGGATAGGCAAATTTCCAGTGTGACCTTACTTTCTTAGTTGCACAAAGCACAGGTAGAAGAGGCTTCATTTTAATGATACTCAGAGCATCACAAGTTTAGTGGTAGCGCTGGCTCCTGAGAGTTACTTATATGATGTCTCCACATTTTCTGTACATGATAAACATTTTAATTCTACTTAAAAAATGACTTCCTGTGAATACAGTCAAAGAAGCATTGGTAAGATGTCAAGATACGCACAGCATAAGAATATTTCCTTAAAAAAATATTCTGCTGAAGCTAAATAAATAGTCATCGGGTTACTACACAGAAGAGTGAGCAGCTGTTTCTATTTAGGGATTTCATATATGTCTCTACTGCTCCCTTTCTACTCCACAAAATTAACCCAGGATTAATTTCAAGAGCTCACCCACCCTACAGGGCGCTGGGAGTAGAGAACAGCTGTGTGGCTGGGCATTTTGTGACTTCCAGGTGTTTGTCTTCTTTTACTCTGGGTCCACAGTCACTCCATCTCCTTGTATCATCTTAATTAGTTCTCAAGCTTTAAATTACAGGTATCCCCTGACTCTAGCTAAGGACTCAAAACTCCTGTATCCAAACTTACAAATATCTCAGGTTTAATGTACACAATATATTTTCATGGGTGGAATATCACATTGCTCTTTGGAAGTAGTGAATAGCCACCATTTATTCAAACTATTTTTTTACCCAACTGGAAATCTAATTTTTAATCCCTCACTCTTCTTCCTATGTGTAGTCACTTGGATGGAAAGTTCTATCCATTTTACTACAGAGAATATGTTCAGTTGTTTATAGTTCTCTGTGTCTACTGTCACCAACCTAAGCAAATTCCTGCCATGACTCTAATGGACTACTTCTACAGTCTCTGACACATCTGCACAAATCCCTTTCTAAAATGTAGTCTAATGTCTATAGCACACAAATAGGTACTTTTCACGCCAAACACTGAGGTATATTTCGCTTGTAGTTACAGTGAAATACAAACTCCTCTGGTGCGGGACAATTCTGTATTCTGTCAATTATGTTTTAAATAAATGCTGATTTTGGCCAGTAGCCAGGCAGGAAGTATAGGCAGGACAACCAGACAGGAAGTAGAGGTGGGTCAATGAGAACAGGAAAATTCTGGGAAGGAGTAAGCCCATTCCTCCCCAGTCCTGCCCATCCTCCAAAGAAGGAAGATGTGACCTGCCCCTCTGAAAAAGGTACCGAGCCATGTAGCTAACATATACTAGAATAATGGGCTAATGTAAGTTATAAGAGTTAATGAAAAGCCTGAGCTAATGGGCAAATCAGTTTATGATTTATGTAGACCTCTGTGAGATTTTCTCTGGAGAAAATTGGTTGGGGGACTGAGTGGGACAGAAACCCTAACAAGCAGGCCCCTCATGTTACACTCCTCACCATGGTTGTTGTCAGAGGCCTTGTGTTTGCTTCCTGGCCACCCAGACTCCTAAAATAATCACACAAAAACTATATTATTTGCAATACTGTTTGGCCAATAGCTTAAGTGTATTGCTAGCTATCTCTTACATCTAGAATTAACCCACTTTCATTATTTTATATTTTACCATGAGGCTTGTGGCCTACTGGCAAGGTTCCAACTAGCAACTCATGTCTTTCCGTCTGGCAGCTACATAGCATCTCCCTGACTCCACCTTCTTTCTCCCAGCATTCAGTTTAGTTTTCCCTGCTTACCTCTATTCTGCCCTGCCAAGCCCAAGACAGATTCTTTATTAATCAATGGTATTCATAGCATACAGAGGGGAATCCCACATCACCTCTCCTTTTCTGTTTAAATAAAAAGGAAAGTTTTAACTTTAACATAGTAAATTTACATATAACAAAACAGGTATCAAACAAGAATTACAGTTACAATATTTATATCCACTTTATTTTATCATAATTAAGAAAAACTATAATTATAACTATCTATTCTTCAACTCCATCAAAGACTTTAGAAGGATATAATATTACCTAAGTAAACAGAATGTGCATTGTAAGCATTGGCAAAGACATCTCGCTGCCTGGACAGTCACCCAAGGTTCTTCAGTAAAGTTTTGGGCACCCATCTTCAACTAGTATCTGGCAGACTTTTGCATGAAGCAGGATTTCAAAAACAGTTCCACCTATATTGACAGCTTGTCAGTCACCTTCTTCTGTGTCCTGCAGAATGTCTAGCAGACTCTTTCATGTAGCAGGAACCCCAAAGGACTATCTCACCTTTAGGCAAGTTCAGCAGTCATTTCTCTGTGGGTCCTGCATGTCCAGTTCATACAGCATGGCATCAAACAGTCCAGGCAAGAGCAGTTTCTTGCCCAAATGGCTAGCAAACTCCATAAGGAACTTCTTTGGTACCATCTTCCTCTTGAAGTTATTGGTGTTGCCAGGAGCAGATGTGTCTCATTGTCATGAAAAGTCTTAATCTCTTAAACATTTTAAATGCCATATTCTGAAGGTCTCTGAAAGATTTGAAAAATATCTATCTAACTGAAATATATCTCTATATAACTAGAAAACCTAACTAACATGACTACAAGCTATTGTAAATGATTATCTATTAACCTATATTTCTTAATTATGCATTACATTTCTAAATGAGCAGCACAATCACAATACCTTAATGAAGAACAGAAATATACAGCTAATAAAATTGGCCTTAAATTTTATCAATAAACCAAGATCCAAACCAATGCAAATCTCTGTAGTATATCCATATCACATCCCCCTTTAAATGTAAACAAACATTTATAAACAATATTTGGAAATTTGGTGCTACTGCTGAAGCAGGAAGACCTCTCTTAAAGGAGCTGTGGCACGGCATGCTGACCACCAAGAAACCATGCTTAACTCTGTTCTTTTGTGTCTAGAATTACTTTTTAAGCTTTCTCGGGTTTTATGTGGATATAGTCAATCACATAGGCACACCAATTTGTTTTATGAGGCTGCTTGTTTGTTTCCCGGCCACCCAGACTCCCAAAATAATCACACAAAACTATATTATTTGCAATACTGTTTGGCCAATAGCTTAAGCATATTGCTACCTAGCTCTTACATGTAGAATTAACCCATTTCCATTATTTTATATTTTACAAAGAGGCTTGTGTTCTACCAGTAAGTTTCTCTCCCATGTCTTTCTCCAGCAGTGGATACATGGCATCTCTCTGACTCTGCCTTCTTTCTCCCAGAATTCAGTTTAGTTTTCCCTGCCTTCCTCTTTTCTGCCCTGCCAGGCAGAAGACAGATTCTTTATTGACCAATGGTATTCACAACATACAGAGGGGAATCGCACATCACCCTGTAACTACAGGAATGTTGGCCATGATAATAGGTTTCATGATCCCACAAATAAAACAGCTCAGAAAACACAACTAAGCATGTGAATACTCAAATTGTAGAAAATATAAGAAGAATGAATGATTCTAGGGAAGAAGCAGAAGTAAAACTCAGTAGTCTCACCAATCTCTGTCTATTTTTCAGGTCCCCAACAAAGGGCATAGATTTGACTTTATGAGAAAACTACAATAATAGACAAAATAAATAGACAGAAGTGTATATAAAACTCACAGAGAAAGTATGCTTGATTGAAACCTTTGATATCAACTTGTAGCCAATTTTATTGCTTTCAAAATTTTATTAATATATATATATTTTTTTACTAATTCTAGACAGTCATAGGAACTACCAAAAAGCACTGTGTATCTGAGATGAGGACAGCCAACCAAAGAGTTTGCTTTCTCTTACATTTTTTTCTTGAGAAAATGATCAAACATTTATCTATTAGATCAAAACCCACCTATAAGAAGATTTATAAATAACTTCATTTTCACACATTCTTAAGATTAATCATGAAGAATAGCACATTTCCTGGTGAATAGTAATGTCCTCACAAGCATTTAATTTTTCCCATAAATGTGAATATTCCCTAGCTCTATCAATAACTTTTACTTAAATCCAGCTTTCTGCTGAAAACCTACTGGCATCTTCAACACAGTATGCCAAAAATAAAACTTTCCCCAGCCCCAGGATAGTGCCCTTCACTAATACTCCCAAAACACATTACATCAACCCCTTGGACAATTATACTTTATAATGATATTTCATCTATATTTGTCATTAGACAGCAACCTCTTTAAATATAATTACCATTGCTCATCTTCTTAATGGATTAGCATTATCCTAGAAGCATTCTCAAAACATTTTTCAAACTGAAAAAATTAACTTCTCTAAAATAATAATTAAAATGTTTTGTTCAATCTAAACCTATATCATAAGACATATAATTAACATTTGAAAAAATGCAGTCATCAACACATATTTCATAATTAAAACCTGTATTTTAATTAGTTTATAATTAAATTAGTTTCATCTGGGCTAGTTTGGGGGAAATTCCATGGAGCAGCTTATCAAGAAGGAATTTTTGATCTGACTGAAGATATCAGCAGAGTGGACTTGGAATGATGGTTAAGCATTTTAGTTCAGCTCCCTTTACCTGAAGGAACTGGTGTCAGTTTTCCTCTGGTATTCATGAGATCCCATCTCTATTGTCTCACATAAAAGGTGTCTTTATATCCAAAGAGCTCACAGAAAACCAGTTAATTTCCGTAAGTCTGCCAATGCAGGAGGTATCGTTTTCCTTTTTATATAGCTATTTTTTTTAAAAAAAATCTGCACATTATGTTTCAGAGTCTTGACAGGCCAAATCTTGTCAGCATCTTTGATCCCCAATACCTGTTATTTCCTAGATCATTCTGCTTGTTGTTTGAATGTAGTCAAAAGTTGTGGTTTGATATAAAATTCCATATCAGAATTATACCAGTCACAAAAGTATTAGAAAGATAAACTTTGTTTTACAGGCTCCATAAATAATTCAAATTCTGCTCATTTAGCTCAAATAATCATGAGGCTAGAGGGGATGTAGGCAAGCACTCAATGGTCATATGACCAAAATACCTGAAAATACAGTTGATGAAGGAAAGAAATCCTAAGAATTAAGTAAACATCCCCAAAAGTCTGTGTGGATAATTGTTGGACTTATAGATTCTTCTTATTGTGGTGAGTATGAGATCTCTGGAGGTTTGTGTGGGGCTTCCACCCCGTGACATCTGAAGTCAGAGCTCTGGCAGGGTATCATTTGTACTGTGCAGCTCATCACCTAACTTTGCACAAGAGGCTTTGAAGCCTCTGTTTGGCAGCCAACCATGATTCACTGCAGCATAATGCTGTCAAGGCAGCTGGTTCTGCACACACACACACACACACACACACACACAGAGAGAGAGAGAGAGAGAGAGAGCTTTCTGCAATAAATTATCCCTTCGTTATCTCAATTTCAGAATCATGTCTGAACTACGGATGTGGCTGGATGGTAGCACACCTTTCTAACATACTAGATGCTCTGGATGTGCTAAAAAAAAAATACAACCAAAATGGTACCTGTTATCTGTTGAGTCAGGCATGCAACAAGCCTCTTCACATAACACTATAAAACTTTGAAGCACCACTATAATTTGTTATCACTCAATTAGAAAAGTGGGAGCTTAAATATCTTTATGTTGTTCAAGTTCTGAAAATGAGCATGAGGTTCACCTGCTCGTATCTAGTCATCTATCCATGCATTATAATAGACCCAGAGATGTGGCAAAAGCTTGTTTGAACTGTTTTGGGAAGTCATTAAGAGATTAGGTCAATTATGTCATTAAAGGTCCAAATTCATCTTCATTATTACCAAAATTGACTTGCTTAGGAATTTTTGGAATCTGTAATTATCACTCAAAGTAAATGTAGGTTTTAAATATGATGTGTGGGTGTGTGTGGTGTGCACGCATGTGTGCGCACACTCAAGTGTGCCTGTATCAGTTAATTTGCACCACACACAGGTACACGTGCCTGTGGAGACCAGAAGAAAACATTGGATTCTCTGGGACTGGAGTTACAGATTGCTGTGAGCAATGTGAGTTCTGGGAACTGAACGTGGATCTTTTGCAAGGTCAGTAAGTGCTCTTAACCCACAAGCCATTTCTTATAGCAAACATGTACACATTAGTAGAAATTTTATATTGTATTTTGATTGCCCTGAATCTTTTAAAAATGAAATCTAAATCTTCATAGACATTAAAAATGCATTTTCAAGCTCACTGTGATGCGCAGCATTAGGAAGAATAGCATTAAGAAGACTGTGAAAACAGTCTGACAGTGGTTCTCAACCTTCCTGATGCTGTGACACTTTTATATAGTTCCTCATGTTGTGGGGACCCCAACCATAAAAGTTTGCTATTGTTATGAATGGTAATATAAATATCTGATATGTTGGACATCCGATATGTGATCCCGAAGGGCCACAGCCCACATGTTGATATTCATTAGTCTAGACTGAATAGCAAGGCACTGTTATAAACGCCTATCATCAAAAATTACCTTTTCCACAAAGAAAATCTCACAAAACCTTTGTGAAATTTTCAGTATGTGTTTATATGTGTGTGTGTGTGTGTGTTGTATACATTAGTGTTCACAGGTGTATGTAGGTACACATATGTGGGGGACAGAGGGAAATACTGGGTGCATTGCTCTATCTCACTTCACTTTTTCTTTATTATTAATTAAATTTTTCATCTATTTTCTTTTTCATTATTATTAGTGAAACTTTTTCATTTCTTTTATATCCTGGTCGAAGCTTCCCCTCTCTCCTCCCCTCCACCCTGTTCTTCCTACCTCTCCTCTGACCCCTCCCATTCACTCCTCCTCTGTTTCTGCTCAGAAACAGTCAGGCCTCCCAGGGGTATCAACAAATCAAGGCATATCAAGTTGAGGTAGGGCTGAGTTCATCCCTTTGTATTAAGGTTGGGTCAGGCAGCCCAGTAAGGGGAATAGGTTCTGAAAAGCTAGCTCAAGCATTAGGGACAGGCTTGAGTTCCACAAATAGTTGAAGAAAAAGAGGAAGGATTGCATGAGCCAGGGGGGTCAAGGTCATCATAAAGGAACCCACAGAAACAGCTAACCTGGGTTTATAGGAGCTCACAGACTCTGAACCAACAGCTAGGGAGGAGCCAGCCTAGGCCCACTACATATGTGTGACAGCTGTGTAGTTTTATCGACTTGTGGAACTCCACTTTGTTCTCTAGACAGGTTCTCTCACTGAGCCTGGAATTCACTGACTGGCTAGGCCAGCTGGTGAGTGGATTCCAAGTATCCCCCCCACCACCTCATCACTTCACGGCTGGGTTTACAGGTGGCACCAGCTTTGACATGAGTGCTGGAGATCTAAACTCAAGTCCAGCTCTTTTACCAGTGAGCTGTCTCCCTCTGCCATAATTCCCGAACTTCCCAATAAATGGAGGCTAGTCCTAGGAAAAGACTATCTTGTCTATGGCATGACAACATTATGGGCCCTTTAGATTGCTTACAGCACGCCATAATAAGAACTTCAAAACTGAAAACAGAAAACACTCACATAACTCATGCATAAGTAAATCATCATTATCCAATTTCAAGTCAGCTTATAGTCTATTAACTTTTCACTAGCTAACCATATCTCCAATTTTGATTTTATTTTTTCCTAGTTCTTGAGGTAAGTAAAAATAATTTACACCTCAAGATGAACATATTTGAATATATAGAAATCATACTTTTTACCACACTAACCAAATGATACAACTCTTTCTGATACTGAAAGCATATCAGATTGGATTCTGAAATATCTTGCAACTTTGTCTACTTGGCATAAAAATGTCAAGAGCATCTTGGGGACTGACCTTCCCCTTGTGGTCAGATACATATTAACCAAGCTCAGAAAAGTGAAGTATCAAATCAAATGGCCATTTACCAATTCACAAGGAGTAATATAAGTAAGTACCAGGGAGATCAGGCACTTAAATGTGCTGCACAATTATTTTTCTAGAAATAAGCCTCATAACGTCTCAGGTAACAATTCAAGGGTTTCTTGGCAGCATGGGATCAAAAGAAGAGACGTTGGGGATATGATTGGTTAATTAACGACATCAACCTGAGGTAACCTTATATGATGATTGAAAGGAAACATAGGTAATACCCTTTCTTCTTCAATAAGTTCAGTATACACTAAGAAGCAATATGGACTCAAACAGATGAAGCTCAATACCACCTTTATTACTGATGAAGAATGGGTAAAAAATAAATCTTCGGCTATGAAACAAAGTGAACTTTATTTTAAAAACTTTCCCAGTGCATTAAACTAACTATTGCTAGTATAATTGTTCAATCTCAAAGCAAAGTCCCTGAATACAAAGCACTAGAGAAGACCAGAATGTCTGTGTTCATCCTGTGGGAAGGTTCGTTTCCATATATGTGGGGAAAGGTGCAAGGGAGGGAAAAGAGAAGGATGGAGATAGGGACAGGAGAAGAGAAGTAGAAAAAAGGGGAAGCAATGAAGGAGAAAAAAGAGAGTTCTGTTAAGGTACCAGGGAGGAGCTGTGCACTGCTTCCTGCCTCACGGAGTCAGGATGAATGCTGCTTGCATATGCAAGCCACTGTGGTTATCATCCTTCCTTGTTTCTACAATGAGTTTATCCCTTTTCTCATCTGCAGTGTTTTCAAGTTCCATCAATACACTATTTCAAACCAATGTCAAGTTTAATGGGCCTAGAAGCTACCCGACTTCTCTAAACTATTTTTGTCTCTTTTCTGATCCATTGTCTGTTTCTCAAACTTCCTCAGTTCCAAAACCAGGAATGGAGACTCCCTCTAAGAGCCCCCCACAAACTCACAGTAGAAGTACTAAGAGGTTTACTAAGCAAATAATCAGAGGAGAGGGAAGATATGGTCTACTGCTCACCAGCCAGGACTTCATTATCTAAATACTCTAGCTGCTGGTTCAAGGCTCTACCTTACATCTGTCCTACCTCCTTCTGTGTCCTCATCATTGCTAGAACATGGTCCCATTGAGAGAGAATACCGGATACAAGAAATGAAGTTACATATTTGTTACTATAATTCTTTCATTGAAAGTTTGACTTTTATGTACTTCACTTGTCAGCAGAAGTTGCAAATGTTATATTATTGAGCTGGTCTTGAAACATCTATTCTAATATCATCTACTCATTTCCTAAATCCTAAATTCCCACTGTGGAATCAGCAATTTCTGGATATAGATAACAAGCAACTATAGGCAACTGAGGAAAGTTGGGAATGGGAGAGGTGGTCCTCACCAGGGAAGAGCACACCAATTGGTTGTCCAAATTGATTGCCAAATGATGTGGAATTCCCCTCTGTATGCTACGAATATGTGTTATCATTGTTTAATAAAGAAGCTCGGGGTTCTTATTAATGAACTCTTATATCTTAAATTAACCCATTTGTATTATATTATGCACATCATGTGGGATGTCCTTCTGTATATGTATTGCTACTGTTGGTTTGATGAATAAGGCTTTTAGCCAATGACTTAGAAGAGTAAGGCTAGACAGGTAATCCAAACAGAAATAGAGAGAAAGAATAGGCAGAGTCAGGCAGATGCCATGTAGCTGACAGAAGAGAAAGATGCCAGAACCTTACTGGTAAGCCACTGCCTTTTGGCAATAAACAGAGTAATAGAATTGAGTTAATTTAAGATATAAAGGCTAGCTAGGAATATGCCTGAACATTGGCCAAACAGTCCTGTAATTAATATAGTTTTGTATGCTTATTCAGGTCTGGGTGGCTGGGAAACAAAAGTACAGTCTCTATTTACAGTCAAATGGTCAGTCCTGAAAACAAACATATAAATAATATTATATGGACTGAACAATGTGTATTTAGGTATATATAGGTATATACATACAATAACAATTCATGAGCAAAGACACCATAATTTTGAAGGAGATTAGGAAGAGGTATATGAGAGAATTTGGAGTGAAAAAAGAGAAGGGAGAAATGTAACCAAATTATAAAGAAAGGTAACAAGCAAATTAGCTAAACTAGTGGACAATGAGGAAAAAGGGATCACTGTTTTGATTTCCATTCAGCACCAATTCTTTCTTACTATTGACCCTGTTATGATCCCAGCATAACAATGACAAAAACAGCCTTGTATGACATTATCTCCAAAATGAAGTCCCACTGAATATTACTTCTAAAGACTAAAATATGTTACATAAAACATAATTCCATTATCACATAGGTTCAAAAAGGCCATAACAAGGGAAACTTATATTTTTCAAAAATTAACATGTTTTTAAAAAAATCATTAATAAATACTATTCTACCTACTCTAATTTATTATTGATCTACTGATTGTTTAATTTTTTAACTTTTTTTTGAGGCAAGCTTTTGTGTATCTGAGGCTGGCTTTGAACTTGCTATGTAACTGAAAATGACCTTTCATGTGGGATCCTCTTGCCTCTGTCATCTCCTTTTCCAATGGCTGATGTTACATGTATGTTCTACTGTATCTGGATGATGCAGTTCTAGGATCCACCCCAGGACTTCCTACATGATAGGCAAGAACTCTATCAACCACACTATGTCTCTGGATCACTTCCTAGTATGTCTTGCAGTAGAACAGTAGTTTATGTTCTGTTAGTGAGCACAAAATTTTGTCAATTAAAATATGACAATCTTGTGTGATGATTTGTTGGCTTGTTTGCTTCCTTGTTATACAAGTACCAGGGAATGAACCTGGAGACCAGTGCATGCTGGTTTACTGCTCTACCATTAATCTATGTCCCCAGAAAATTTGTTTACATTTATTTATTTATTTATTCATTTATTTACATTGGTATGTGAGTGGTTTGACTGTAAACATGGATGTGCATCTTGTAAATGCCTGGTGCCCAAGAAGCGGAAAAGGAGGCATCAGATTCCCTAGATCTAAAGCTATGGGTAGTTATCAGCCACCATGTAGGTAATGGGAACCAAACCTGGGTCCTCTGCAAGACAAGCAAGTGCTCTTAAGCGCTGGAATCTGTCTGATTCTGTGTTGGCACCCTTAGAGATGGGGGTTAATTCTCACTATCATGTGCTTGCTTTATAAAGCTCCTCCCGGATTAAGTTTGGACAGATTCTACCATAAGTCTCCCTCCTGTTTACAGCAAATGGAAAGAAAAACAACTTAAATTATTCCTAGTAGTGTTTGTCACTCAGAGTTAACTATACTCAGTCATTCATGGACCTGACACCGGGGGCATTGGCACTGTTTCACACACCTTGTCTCTGTGCCACCAACGACATTGAGGCTCCAGAATTTCCAAAGAAAAGATTCACGGTTTTCTTCCTAAACAGCCATCTTTTCTTCAGTTTTTGTTAATTACACATCCTGGCTCCTAATGAAACATATCAAAAACATGGCTATATCCAGCAAGCAGACGTCATGGTCTTTCCTCAAAATGCTCCTCGAATTGTTTGCTGAATAAAAGAATATTTATGGCTGTATGTTGCCTCTAATACTAGTGGTAATAACAAGCTTCTAGGGGTAATAAAATATGACTCCTTTCTGTCCAGCCAACATTAGAAAATGTCGCTGATTATACCTTAATCATGTTCAATATGAAAATGTATCTTAGAATTGATAGTAAGAGGACTAATGGGCTCTTAATTTTCACAGGCATTGCCCAACATTGTCAAACCTGTGTGTGTTCATAGCATCCAACTATATGTTCAATCCCTTGTTCTTATTTAGGGTATCCAAATCATATTGGAAGGCATGCTATACATAGAAAATAAAAATGCAGAGTACCTGATTAAATTTGAATTGTAGATAAACCATATTATTTTTCTTTTTAGTGTGTCCTAGAGAGGTTGACTGAAAATAAAGTATCATTGCTTACTCAAATTTAATTGGTCATCCTGGACTTGTTTCTGGCAACATTAAATATATGTCAGAAATGTTATAATCTTGAAGTCATTACATGTCTAGTATTATTTTGAAACAATGATTTGGTTTAAGAATAGAATATATTTCCAATTTCCATAAAATCATCAAAATGCTAACTGCAGCTGTTTCAAAACGGTGAAATTCATAATAGTTCAAATGAATTTGGACTGGATTTTGCTTGAGGTTTTTTTCCTGTGTTAATGTTCTATTATCAGTATAATGAGGAAAATCAATAAAGCTATTTTCATTTAAAAGAAGATATAAATTATACATATAAAAAGTTATTAGATGAATTGTGTATGCAGCCTACTTTTTCAAATTTCTTACTAAACTAAATTCCTTCACATTTATTTTCTCTAGTTTATGAAAGGGACTGAAGCTGTGGCTCAGTGAAAGAGCAGCCAGTCTAGGGTGTGTGAGATCTAGGTTCAGTCCTCGGCAGCATACACACACCTGAAATGCACTGGACAGGAGCAAATGCATTCTCGCTGCTAAAATCGTTATTATTTTCCTTTCATTGCTGTAACAAACTACCACTTTCATGTAGCTGCCAAAGAGTTAAACAGAGCGTCTTTGTGGAGTCACCATGTTTTCTGGCATACACTGATCTTAGGTATTACATAATTATGTATTTGTCTATAGACAATTGTCTTCTAAACTTTAAAGATATCAAAATTTATTTTAAAAACCTGAAGACATACTGTCAAGTCTAAACACTATTTAAAATAAGTTTTAAGCAAATTAGGGAAGATAATTGCTTTTAAAAATAAAAAGTATGCTTGAAAAGTAGGTACTTTCAAATTTTTATTAAAGAAAATGCAAATCTGATAAACACCGAAAACTTAGACTTAGGCTTTTTCTAATGAACATTAGAGAAGGTTAAAATAAAATGTTGATTTCATGTATCATTTGTATTTGCTCACGAGAAAGCTTCCAATGGAGAGGAAAGAGGACAGCGGAAGAAAGATACTGGAACCCTCCCCAGCCTTCTCTTTCTAGCTCATCTCTTGCTTTTATAAAAGTTCAATCCGATGGGGATTTACTCCTTTAGATCTAAATTCTGTACTAAAATGGCAAAACAAAAAATAAAGAAAAACCTAGATATGACCATACACCTTGTCTTGCAGCTATTAAAAACGAAGATAAAACTTGACATTTGGAGGGGGGATATGGCTCAGACATCAGTTACCAGGAGCAAGTAGTTGGTCATTGGGACAGAAAACACAATAACTGCTTTATTTTCTATTTTAAGCACACCATCCTCTACCAACACAAACACAAGTCGTGACAGCCAGCAAGGGGATAAAAATCAAATGTAAGTCATTAAGGCATTTCTATTAGATTAAAAAAAATTAGTGTCCGGGTCGAGGAGAGATTGACAAAGGGCACTTGATGGAAAACAAGATGAAATCTGAAAGAAAGGAAATAGGTACATGCAGGCGGTTATGAACCATCCATCATATTTATGACTCATTCTTTATAACTTTCCCTGCAGTGCCCATTGTTATTTATATGAATTTTTAAAACCCTGAAATTAATGTCAAACGCCCTATGAAAATATACAAAACAAGGACATTACTTACAAATTCCTTGCGCCTCCCGCAGCAGCTCCGAAGCTGTATATCACATGGCAGTGTATTTCACTTTAAGCGGCCCCATCCACTTTCATCCCTGTGCTATGTATAGCACGCTGAACTGCCTTCCGAAGATCAAAGAGAAGCGGGCCCTGCTTTATTTACAAAGGCAAATTTAATGGGTAACCAAGGTGCCTGTTTTACGAAGCTGACTGGTCCCTTTTGAACTACTATCTATCGCCACTGATCCAGAGGCCGTGCTCGAAATGCAGAGGCTCTCTTGAATCTGGAAAATGTTCTTAGCTTAATTGGTGCCCTGTCTTTGAACTACATGCCATGGTTTTACTGGGCTGGAAGGGTACACAGAGATTCCTTCAGGGCTCATGAGTGCTACAGGAGTTTGGAACAAGAGAAGCAAACAAGACGAAAATGGAACTATGAAATTGAAAATATTTATCTCAATATAAATAAAGGAAGTACACAATGCAATATCAGTGTCTCATCAAAAACTGGGACACGGATCCAGCCTTGGTATGAGTTGTAAACCTCACTGCTCCATAGGGAAATAATATATTTGTTTTGTGTGTTACATTGATGTTAATGTAAAAGTGAATGTTTGTGAAGCAACAAGATACAAAAGAAAGATTTGGGAGATGTGTATCCCAATAGATTGGTAACTGGCAACATGAATTTGTCTTAGATGTCCATGTCTCCCAGATTTCTACATTCTCACCTTCAAAAGAAGAAATTGTCTTTTACGGGGGGGGAAAGACTGCTTGTCAGTATCTGTAAATCTCATCCTATGAGTTGTGCATTCTCTTCCTTTTTGAGTGCATGCACTTGTTTGGGCCAACGAGGAATGAATGGGAATAACATCAGTTCTGGAAGCTGCATTGACTTGGGAAAGATTACAAATACTCTTTACATTAATGGAACAAACTAGGAAGTGTTAGCATGATGAAGGAGTACCACGCTAAAGAGCTGTGGATATACAGTGTATAGAGTATAGTGCTGTGGATGACCAGAGCCTCTCAGAATCGCCTGCTCTATCTGCCTTGCCTCTAAACCACTGAACTTTGTCACTGCAGGATGGCCTGTCAAGCCCAATGGAATGTCTTATGTAATCAATGCAAAGATTCCAGGAGATGCTACAAACACTTGGGAGCTGATAAGTCGGTACTGGCTCTGCTCTATTCCCCCCTCTTTGATTTTGTGCATTTAGAACAGTGAATATGCTATTTTAAGCTTGCAGTGATAAATAATTAATGAAGCCATGTCTTCTTCCTTTTCATCTTTTCCTGTTACCACTGTACCTCTCCTGTGTTCTCGCTGGGATCACTGCCATCAGCGACGGTAGCCAGACACCAAGAAGAAAAGAATACAGAAAGTAAAAAGAAAGAAAAGCCCTCAACTTCCCCTCATTCCTCAGAGTAGCCAACTTAAGGGTTTAAATATTAGTTTAAATAATCTGCAATTGATATTGTTGTTCTCAAAAGCTGCAGAGACCGTTTCCTCTGGACTATTTCCTTTGACAGTAAGACTTCAGGCAACTTCCCGAAAGCCATAGCACTTCCAAAGAGGATGTTCTATTGTCTAGAGTTCACAATTTTTCTTTGATCTGGTTCTTATGAGGATTAGCTAAGTTGGTCTCACACAAGTTTACTTAAGCTTCTTTGTAGGGCCCAGAAAATGGAAGCATATGAAATTGTTTTTTAGCTCAGTGAATGAGATCAATGGCCTTGAAGATGTCTTACAACAGTTAATGATTAGGCGATACAATCTACTGGCCATGTGCCAAGCATTGTGCTGAGCGCTTTGCAGAGCACCTCTCTGGAGTCTTCTTCACAGGCTATACAGTATAGCCGGCATTTGGGGAAGATGATGCTTAGAGAAACTAACTCCACAGCATCTATAGTGAGTAATGAATGGAGCAGAGACAAATGGCTGAGCACTGTGGCTCCAAAACCATAGTCCTAACTAATGTTCAGTATTGTCACCATACAATTGGACTGTCAAAGATTCATCCTGTTGCTATTAAGTGTTGTGTGTATAGACTTATGTAGGCAGATTGCTCTAAGTTTTTCATTACAAAGGAAGCTGTACTGCTCAATCACGACTGGCTAAGGCAACAAAACAACACATTCCCTTGTGAGAAGTACAATGCCTACACCTACACCCAGCAATGAGAACATATTTATTTATGTTTTTTTTCAGTGTATTAGGGGGATTTCCTGAATTAAAGGGGGATTTTTATTACTGTCTCCTTCTCATTTGGGTTTTTAAGTAACAATTATTTCTGTCTTATCCTCTGGTTACATATAGAAAACACTTATACTGATGTATTTTGAAACCTTTAACTTAATTGCTGAATATATGGTGCTCTGTAAGACCTGAGAGGGGTGGGGGATGCAGCTAAGTGGTAGGAGGTTTGCCTAGAACGTGCAAAACTTCGAGTTTTTTTTTTGCTCTACTACCCAGAGCAAAAACACAATTGAATCAAAACAAAATTGAAAGGAATGTTTATGAAACCCAAATAACTAATCCTTGCCTTCCAAAACTCATCTCCGGAGGAATAAATGGTTGAAATACACATTAGGTTTCTGTTGTTACTGCACAGCTCTGTCATCTGATGCAACAGGGGAAATGACTAATATGCTATAAATTTCATTTATCGATTCTTTCAGTTTCAATCCATGCTAAAGTCAAATAAAACCATTACAAACATTATCTTCCATGCATTCTGGTATTACTCATTTCTAAGACAAAGGAAAGAGGAAGGCGTCCCTTATTTTAGCTATAGGTTTTCTCAACCTGACTGCTGTATAGGGAGGTTGGTCAGAGTCCTTCAGGAGTCTTGAGGTTGGAAGAAAAGAGCGGAAATTCAAAGCAAACAAATGGTGCCTCGGTCAGCAAGCGTTCCTGCTTGAAGGCGGAGCTCTTCACTTTCCCATCTGTTCTTATTAGTTCAGTTGGAACATACTGAGGTTCACAATTTGTACACACATATATTCGTAGGAAGTTTCAAGGCTAAAGTTTCTAGAATATCTGTTATAGGCTGAAGCATCCATCATAAATGCTAACAGTTCTACTCCAGATAGTGTTATGGAGGAGAAAATTATTTGGGAGTAATAGGAAGAATATTGTTCGAGAATTTAATAAATATAGATTCATGTAAATACAAAAGCATGGTAGTCAAAGAATACTTGAGAGAGTATCTAGTTCATGTGATGTGTTCTAGATAGATGAGTTCTGGTGATCAAAAACAGGGTAGTTACCCAAGAAGTTTTGCTTGAAAAACCAACGACTGGTTCCAGGGAGCTCGAGATGAAGTGATAAGGTAGCTTACATTTTCTCGGACACAGATTTAAATGTAAATGTTGTTGAATTTCCGCCAGTATCAGATGATAGCTGTAACAAGGGAGATAGATAGATATGCAAAAGGCACACAAAGACAAACAGGGGTTCCTAGCTCATATCTAAATACTCTTTCCTCACTCAACAAGAGATGATCTATATTCCCATATAGATATATAATCAGTTCATGAGCACATTCTCTCTCTCTCTCTCTCTCTCTCTCTCTCTCTCTCTCTCTCTCTCTCTCTCTCTCTTCTTTCTCTTCACATAGCTTTCATTTGTTGTTTTACAGAAGTAGGGCAATGTTATGCATACTAATGTACAATCTTTCCCTATAATAACACTGTGTTTGCATTCCTTTCAGTTGACAGTAATAATCAGAACCCATGCTTATAAATAGTTTGCATAGATGCCTTGATATTCATTTACTACTTTTCCTTTTGACACCATTCAAAATTTTAAGATTGTATTCAATAAAGGGTTTGAATAAATAATTTTATGAAAAATATTTTCTTTATCTTTATATTCATTTAAATCTATGCAGTAGATTTCTTGAGTTTAGCCTATGAATTATCTTACACAATAACTATTCCTAATGTGAACTTTGTTCAGTGAAAGCCATGACTTTAAATCTCTTCACCTATAGCTATGTTCATACATGAACATTTGCTTGGTGACCAATTTGTCTTGATCAAGTCTGATAGTGACATACAGATATACCATGTAGGCTCACCATTTGGCCTCTATTCTTTGAATAACTATTAACATTCCTAGATCCTTACCTACATCATGAACATACGGGTAAACTTTTCCATTGCCTTACAAGGTATTGGTCAGCTGCTCTTTGAAAAGGAACACACTGTCTCTCCTTTGTCTTATGCTTCTTTGATTCTTTGCTAATAGAATTCTATTTTCCCCCTAAGTAAAATCTTCTAATTTCTATCTGTGGTCTGATTTTTTTTAAAGCCAAGTATTGATGTATATAGTATCTTATACACAAACAGTAAGTTATGCATCTGGACCGACTGGTGCTGAAGTATCTATATGTCCTGGGTCTAAAGCATCACAGCAAAGAATTCCTAGATGATGAGGATATCAGACGGGAAAGCCTGCTGATGCCTTATCATAGGCAGCATACACTGTCGTACTGTAATGAGTGCATCTCCAGAGATGGTGCTGTGATGTTCTGGTGGCCGTGAATTAGCTCCCATTTCCATGAGCTCATCCTCTCTGGGAGTGAAAGTTTAAAAACACATTCAGGATACAGTAAACAGTATCATAAACACTTTATACACAATTTCTCTTCCATTATAGGTTCACGAAGCCAACCCTTCCTGAAAGCAAATAACAAACTGGGCTGCAATCTCCCAGAGTTATGGGCCATTTAATACCACACAGTGAGAAGAAGAGGAGGAAGAGAAAACATAGTAGGGGGAAGCAGTGGGGCTGCGTGCTCTCTGTCCCTCACTTTTACTTCTTTTCCAATGCTGCAAAGAAAAAATGAGAAATTTTCCAGAGGAAACCAAGGAAGCGGTACAACAAAGGATGAAAAGTCTTTAATCTGCTGGAAGAGAAGAATTCCCAGCCTCACATTATTTTCTTCTTCCTTTTCCTTAACTGTTCTCTCCTCTTCTTCCTCCTTCTCCCTTTCCTTCTCCTTTCTCCTCCCACTCATGTTTCTTCTCTTTCTATTTCTCTGCCTCCTTTTTCTCCTCCTCCCCCATCTCTTTCTCCTCTTCTGCTTCCCCCTCTAAATCTTCAAGAATGAATGAGAGATATTTAAAAGAAACGAGACACAGAGATATTTTCACATAAGTTCTTTCTAAATCACATAATTCTTATAATTAATACATAACTTTTAAAATTATATATAAGTATATAACTATGCCTAAGTATATATAATTACATGTAAAGTATATTAATTTATTTTTATAAATTACTTAGATTCTGCAAAAATTTTGGAAATAAAAACTATGACATCACTTGATGGGATGTTTAGTGTAAAAGATGCACTATTTATGACCACTACGACATAAAGTTGCAAAGGTTGGCTTTTTGGTTTGAAGTAATACAATGTTGATCTCAATAATGTTGCAAAATAAAGGTCTGCATATTGCAAAAAAAAAATGAAGTTAGCATGAAAAGGAAAAGTAAAGCTGCTTTTGGATATATTACTTATACAATTGTCCATGTAGAAAACTGTGCAGTATTTGTCATACAATTTCTAGAATTAACATATAATTTTATCAAGGCTGAAAGCTACAAAATCAGTACACAGAAATAATTTGTATATGTAATCACCCAATGATTAGAAGTCAATTTTTAAAGTTTCCCCCACAATTAAAGGACTTGTTTGCCAAAAAATACCCTGTAGAAATAACAATGAGAAACCAGACACTGAATAACATAGAGACAGTTGATGTTCTTGGATGTTGCACTCATTGTGATATTTGATAAGGCAAAGGAGTCCTAATGAAATAGCAAGTCATTGCAGATAAATTTATATGAAGTTAAGCATACACGTAACATACATCCTAACAATTCCATTCCTACGAATAGTACTCCAATATGAAAACATGGGGTGAAACATCTTAGAAACATTTATAGAAACTATGAATAATTGTTAAAATGGAAAACACTCTACATGACTGTCAATGGATAATGGATTAAGAAACCATTCCATATTCATCAGTGAAATGTTCCCTGGTTATTAAAAGGAATACTGGCTTGATATGCATGAATCATGATCAATCTCTAACGCATTATATTACATAAAAATAATCTCCCTCAAAATCTACATGGTGTCAAAACCTATTTGTTTGACATCCTGAAAATGTAAAACAGGGGCAGAAAGCAAGTCAGTCACAGGCTATGCGTGGAAACAGCAGACCGCAACATGTACCAGTGAATCTAGGTGGACCTTTCTGTATCTGAACAGCAGAATGCTTTCCAAAGTAGATCCTTGGGCGGCACAAATTGTACAGGGATCCATTGGCACAGGAAATGTTTGTAGTGTGTTACAGTTTGGAAGTCTTAAACTGGAAAGCCTGGAGATAACAAAAAAATTAAGAAAATGTAAAAAGTATCCTGATAATAGTCTATTGTTTGCTATCATAAAATACAGACTTATCTAGTTTTTCTTTTAAACTTTTCCAGGTTTGTATGCAGAAATACTTACAAACCATACATTGTTCAATTTTTTACTCAAGAGAAATGAAAACAAATACAAAGGTACATTACTAATGTAAAACTATAAAAACTGCAGTAATAGTATACTGGTATAATTATTTCATAGCTTCTTCCTGATACTTTTGCAGTGAACTTAGTTTTTAAAAATACATAAGATAGAGGCACATGACACTAATAATCTCTCTGTGAAAAGTTTGCCCCCTTCTGTAAATTACATATGGTCATAGAAATCATTTCTGGCAGGTCCCACATATTTTCAGGATATATTGTATATATGCAATAAAGCAGTGGTTCTCAACCTTCCTAATGCTGCCATGCTTCGATACAGCTAATCATGTTGGGGTGACCCCACCCATAAAATTATCTCACTGCTACTTCATGCTGTAACTCTGCCACTGTTATGAATCCTCATGTAAACATCTCTGTGTTCTGATGGTCTTAGGCAAACACTGTCAAAGGATCATTTTAACCTCTAGGTGGAGAACCCTTGGCTAATTGACTCTTCTGGCCAGTCGTAGGCAACTGTAGGTTGCTTTTTTGGAGGAGTCAGGAGTTTTACACTATTTTATGATGATGCACAGACTCAGTGCTCCTCACCTCAACATTATACAAGGCTTAATTGATTTTTCGTTTTATGTTCATTGTATCTCAATAAAAAAACACTAGAAATAACAAATGACAAATGTGTTCTAGTAACTGTAAAGTATATTAACTCTACCAAAACCTGATACGTTCCATTTAATGGAATTCTGTAAAATGCAAAATATATCTTTAGTTTGTGGTAGAAATTTTTGGCATTAATTTAACAGATGCAAAATAAATGTGATATAAAGCCCTATGTCTGCCTCCTAAAAATACGAGCTTTGTGTGGTTCAAGCAGAAAGTGCAATGGCTGTCGTGACAGCTGCTGTCATTTGCTCAGTGTTCATTATTTGATGCACATGGGGAATCAATCTTTCTGTCTTTTTTTTTTGCAAGAAGCAGAGAAAATGTTCCAATTGTATTTAATGACTATTTTAAAGAATGCCTTTCAAACTACAAACAACAAACCAAGCTACGCTGTGGCTTTTAAAATACAAACTTATGGAAGAATTTTACTTGAAACTATGCCTATGAAATAATTTCATTGACAAGTTAAATTTTAGAAGAAACTAATGAAACAAATAATTGTTGAGAAGTGCGTTAAGTACACACAAAATATACTCCTTTTAAATCTGAAAGATAGAAGCATCATGTTTTTAAGAGAGAGGGGAGAAGGAAAAGGAGAGGAGAGGGGAGAGAAGAGGAAAGGAGAAGAGAGAGGAGGGGAGGGGAGGGGAGAGAAGAGGAGGGGGGAGGGGAGGGGGAGGAAAGGAGAGGAGAAGCGAGAAGAGACATTCCCTGAATTTATATTTGTGGAAGTTTTACCTCTTGCTATGTTCCTAAACTTCCTATGTTGCTGACTCACTGTTTTTCAGGTTCTCAATCCATTAAAACACGCACAAGATAACCCCAAATTCTACCTTTTACAGAGTGATTTTCTATTAAATCATCCTCTAAGAGTCTTTAAGGACATATCAAAGAGATTTTTTGAAAAATATTACACAGCAATGCACTAAGCTAGTTCTTTTCTGAACTTGTTCTTTAGGGTTATAACATGGTTCAATAAATTATTCATATCACACAGATGTACTATTTATCCCTAGCACTTATTAAAATTTTCATAACACATTTCAAATTACTATAAACATAGTTACATTGAGAGTCTATTTTTCCATTAGTAAGTCATTTCCAAAGAATTATGCCAAAATTTAGGATAGTAATAAATTCTATGTTAATTGAGTTGGTTTGTGAGATTTTAAGTCTTCCTAAAAACTGAATATACTATCAAAATTATTTTCTTTGTGAAATGCCTATATTTGTTACCTTTGTTTATGAGCAAAATTTTAATTGAGAAAATAGAACATATCTATAAATATTAATAAAATGTAAGGAGGCAGCTATGAATGTGATCTGATATAAATGTTTGTACTGTGTAGCTGCTGTAACTTATCTAAGTAGGGCAAATAGCATACATGTAACCAAACAAATAAGCAACTTACCAAGACTGTATTAATAACAGGGGTTTGTTCTTATTGGTTATTGTTCACTATTGGTTAACTAGACCCGAGAAGTTCAGGTATCACTCAAGGAAGTGGAAAACATGGAATGTGTCAATCCTCCAACACTTTGAAAGCCCTACTACTAGAAGTAAAAAGATTCCACATTATAAGGGCTATCTCCGTTCATTATTTTCCATTCTGTGATCAAACATCATGGCTCAGATCAATTATGGAAGAAAGTTCGGGCCTACGGTTCCAACAAGATTGAGTCCATCTTAGTGGAGGCATAGCAACAAATGGAAGGTGACGGAGCCGGAAGCAGAGGCTCGCATCCTTCACAGCACGTGTGAAGTCCAGAGAGTGAACTGGTGAGGCTTTTTACTCCCCAGTGCCATGCTTCCTTCAGCAAGGCTATGCCATCTAAATCTCCCCAAACATTGCTACCAACTGGGGACGGAGTATTAAAATGCCCAAGATCAAGGTGGAAATGTATCATTGAACCTGCACAGCGCCCTCCTTATTTAGCTCCGTCACTCCTCGTAAGTAGAATGCCATGATCTTAAAGCTCTACAGTGGTGAGAAGTACTAACAAACTAAATGTCGAAACAAAGCACGATAGGCTTCCGGGGGTACGGCTCCTAGTTAAGTAGAAAAATCATTGTTAAATGTCCATGTAGCGTTTTTCTTATCACACACGGGATGTTTCAATGACAAGGTGAAAGTGTCATGGAGCTGCAGACTCAGACACACCCCCTTATGACCAGTCAAACAATGGGGTTCAGCCTTTGGTTTGGTTAGAGAGGGATGTCCTCCAGCGGCAAGCATTCTTGTGGGAGAAGCAGACGACACTAGGATTTTTACCTTCCGAGAGGAAAGAAGAGACTCGTGTGGTGTGACAGTGCATGTCCTCCTCATTAAAGGCTCCAATGCTGCAGCACAATGGTTCTGGGAATCCCCTTAAACAAAACATAGAGGCCAGCCATGCCTCTGTCCCAGGACAAGAAAGGAGCCAGGATACTATACATCAATACCTATTCTCATTTTCCCATTCTTCCCTCCCTCCCTTCCTCCCTCCCTCCTTCCCTCTCCCCACTCCATTCCTTCAATGGCACATGCTAGGACAGGTCTCATCAGTGACACTGACACAGGTTCATTCTGCTTCTAATACTTTTCTTTTTAGGCAAGGCTAAGGTGCTCAGGATGACCTTGAAGCAAGTGGTGCCCAGGGGCTTCCTGAATGCAGGGTCCACCTGCTTTGCCTGCTCCAGCATCTCAGATTGCTTGTTTCCATCCATTTATCCACTCGCTCCTTATCCTGAGAGCAGGGAGAAGGTCTCTTGGCAGAGAGAACAGGGCTCATGTTGGTTAAGCGGTACTCATTCTTGGGAAATACATACTTTGACTAACGTGTTACTTTTCTCTCGCTGTGACAATACACCTGCCAGAAGCAAGGAACAAAAAGTATATTGTGATTCAGAGCTTTAAAGGGAATTTCAGTTCATCAGGGTGGGAAAGTTATGAAGGAGTTGTGGTTTCTTGTCAATTGTATGGCTTGGACAATCTCTACATATCTCAATCATACAACTACAGCCATAGTATATCAAACACATTAGCTGTGGCTTGTCTCGTGACTGGTATGGTGTTGTGATATGGAATTTGCATTTTGACAGGAAACCTAGGCCTTTGTTGTTTTATTTAATTTTGTTTTTGTATGTGTGTCAGTGTATATGTGGTATATATGTGTGCTGCTTGCATACATGTACGTGTGTGAACGTGTCCTCAGTCTATCATTGTATCGTATTTTCTTTGAGATGCTATCTCTCATTGAGCCTAGAGCTAGGCTCGTGGCCATCAAGGCCCAGTTACCTTCCTTTTCCTTCACTTCACAGTGCTGCAGTTTAGAAGCATACACGTCTAAGTCGGGCTTTTGTATGGATATTGAGGGTTCAAACCCCGGGTCTCATGACTGTGCAGCAAGCATTCTGATACAATGAGACATCTCCACATCCCATTAACTATATTTTAAGCTCCAAGATTCTTCTCACAGTGGCTAAAACTGTGATGTTTAATCAAAGCCTACCATCAACTTTTCCTTCAGTCAACGGATACTTATTTTATCTTTTTTAATTGTGACTTTTCAAAAGCTTTAATAAGTAAGGTAAGTCTCTCTCTCTCCTCTCTCTCTCTCTCTCTCTCTCTCTCTCTCTCTCTCTCTCTCTCCTCTCTCTCTTTCTCTCTCTCTCTTCCTGTGTGTGTGTGTGTGTGTGAGAGAGAGAGAGAGAGAGAGAGAGAGAGAGAGAGAGAGAGAATAGGTTAGGGTGGGAGGGGTGTGTGTGTGTGTGTGTGTGTTATCTGCCTTTTTGTAACTTGGTTACTGTGCATCTCAGACATATGTGGGAGGAGAGAGGAAACTGTACGCTTGAGATGAGCAATATACTTAATGACAAATTTAAAACTACAATAGTAGTCCTCCGACGGCAGAGGTCGTATCTTTGAAGATTCTTTCGGAAACTTATAGTTGAGAGAAGCAGAAGGGAGTGACTGAAACTAGACATTAACCAAACAAAGCTTTTGTGCTGTTTAGTTCACAACGCAAAGCAGGGAAGAAGCCATTATCACCAAGGACAAGGTCGATGATGATTAATGAAGCAAGTCATAGTTTCCTCTGTGCTATAATTCTCTATTTATCATCCAAGTCACTATTTAGGCTCCTCTTCTTCACTGTAGTCTCAACAAGAAGCATGCCCAGCTGTTGGATCAAGTTAAGGATTAGGCACAAGTTAACAGAATTTTTATAGAGGCAAAGTCCCGGGGGTCCAGGGTGGGATCAGCAAGGCAGCCAGAACCCAGGAATCTAAGCAATGACTTTAAATCATTTCTGTTCTTCATGTGTTTACCTTAAAATCTGCAACGAAGGCATACAATCTATCGCAATCACTGAAATACCCTCCCTTTTTTATCAGCCCCTCTTATGTGGCAATGTCTGCATCCCTCCTTGGCGCTCAAATTTGTTCACCTTCTGCCCCATCTCTTTTTTTAATAATGCAACACTAAACTGCTGAATAAGGCAGGAGCTGTCTGAGATCAGCAGAAGGAGGGATAGTAATTGGAAAAGAGAGAATCTATTCCAGTAGCCAATGAAGAGAAGAAAGGTGTGTCTTTGTTAATAAACTAAACCCTTATAAATGTTCTCATTTAAGGATCTCAAGGTGCTGATGCTACCTACACACCAGTCCATCCTTCCCTGACTCTGGGTTCATATATTTCCAGTCCATTTCCTTTGGGTTTTGTGTTCATGACTCAGCTCATTGGTGCCTCTCTTTGAGATTGTGTTTTCTCCTTCTAAGTACTTTTTCTTTCCTTTATTGTAAATAAATGTTTTTCGTATTATATATTCTGATCATGGCTTCCTCTCCCCCTCTTTCCCCTCTTTGATTTCCTTACCATTTCTGTTCCTAGTCTGAGTAGTTCTTTCTTAAATTACCTACAAGAATGACTTGGAAAACAAGTCACATGTTAAGGTATGTTCAAAATTGGACATCCGACACAGATGTATACACAAATAAATTGCACAACACTTGTTTCATCGAAACAGAAATGGTAATCGAGAAATAGCTACTGGGTTTGCAAGTTAGCCTTAACTCATACTGCTGTACTTTCAAGAAGATTGTTTTGCAGAAAGCGAGGCTACAATGCTTTAGGTTTCTCTGTTCAATTATGATACAGTCCTCTGGCCACTGGGTATAAAATGCTACCCCGCCCTGCCGCCCGCAACAACAGCTGCCTCCACATCCTGTTCACAGTGGTGTTGGGTTACATTCGGGATCGCTGAAATGCCAGAGGCCTGGCTGCAGTCCAGGATCTTGGTGGTGGTGATATTATCTGGTCATTTTAGATAAAGCATGACTCCGCGTGATGGTGATGAAATATATTCTGAATAACGCAGAGTAATTTTGACAGATGGGATACCAAAAATATGCCCCAAGCGTATGTAATCTGCCACTGTTCTTCTAACCTTTAGTTTGGTTGGGAACCTGAGGACAATTTGTCTTCCAGCTAGGCCAATTTGGGATTTTTTTTTTTTTTTTTTTAGTATGTGAGTGTATTATTTCACATTGTGTCTGCTTAGGTTTAAATGTAGTCATAGTTCTCATTCTAGTTTGATTGTAATAGACGTTTAATGCATGTAGCATGTCTGTAACATAATTTTTAATTATACCTCCAAAGTGCTTTTTAAACTTGTGTGTATCTTTGTTTAGTGTGTGTGTGTGTGTGTGTGTGTGTGTGTGTGTGTGTGTGTGTGCGTGCGTGTGGAGGGCAGAATACAACCACAGGGATTGATCCATATGTACAATATACTTTGTGTTGTTGTTGTTGTTGTTTCTGAGACAAGGTCTCTCTATGGCCTGGAGCTTCTTATATGACCAGTCTGGACAGCCAATGAATATTAGAGACCCCACTGTCTCTACTTCCCTGTGCTGAGATTACAAACACACACAACTACAGCTGGCTTTTCCACATGTGTCCTGGGGTTGGAGTTCATGCTTATAAGACAAACACTTTGCTTACTGAGCTATCTCTCCTCCCATCCTCAAAGCAGTTGCTTAAAAGTAAATGAAATAGCCTGAACCATGCTTTGTGTCACATGTTCCTGGAACCCTGGCCAGAATGTCTTGGGTCATGCAAAGATCAATGCCTGATCCCCCGAGACCTAGCTTGGCAATTGCTAAGAACTCTGCTGATTAGGACACCATGGTAATTGTGATCACATGACTCCTTTGATACTGTGGACACAATAATCAGGCTGGAATTAGTAAAACAAAACAAGCAAAAACAATAGGCAGGGAAGACTCGAGACTGAGAAGAGAACCACGCAGAGTTTAGAGGAAGACTTGGCTGCGGCGGAGATGAAGTACGCTGCTACAAACAGACTCAGACTGTCCTCTTCAGGGATTTACGGTTTAGCCAAAAAGTGACGGATCTTATGTCCCAAAACACATCAATCATGAAACATTTGTGCAATGACGTATGAAAAATCTTTCTCCCTGAAAATAATGAACTGGAAATCCCCCGGTAAAGTAAAAGATGAAATATTAATGTGTTATCGATAAAACTTGTGATATATATATATATATATATATATATATATATATATATCCTAAGTTTAGCTTGTTAATGGCCTAGTATTTCAAGCATTCATTCAGTTCATTGGCACTCAGTATATTTTCTCCAGTGTTCATATTAAAAGCGGTAGCAGCAGGGTAGGGGAATAGTTGGTTTGAAAAACCTGTTTCCTATATACTTTTGAGGGTTTTTTTTTTTTTTCAGCCACAATTTGTGCTGTTGAGAAGGATTTAAGACTGCCATCATTAAAAAGAAGCAGCGGGATAATTAAGCCACATATTATTAGCATGTAATTAGCATGTTTTTATCACATCAAAAATTAGATTTTCTTGTTCTTCTTCTGAGGCTAAGACTAAACGTGTAAAACATGTTAGCCCATTTTTAAAACAACCATCAACATGCAAGTGGGATGGTGTGGGGGTGGGTTTGTAGAAAGGTGTGAGAGGATGCAAGTACATGTGCCGAGGTGGCGGTTGGTCTCAGGTACCTTTCTCTGTCACTTTCCACCCTACTTGTTGATATTAGCTCTCCCACTGAACCTGGAGCTCCTAAGTCCCGGGATCCCCTGGTCTCTGCCTTCCTAATGTTGGAGTTGCAGGTATGCGGTGCTGGCCAGCTAGATAGCTGGTTACTGGGATCCAACTACGGTTCTAATTCCTGCACTGGAAGCATCAAGCAGGCTACCGGCCTAGTATCAACTCTTAGGTTTTAAGCAAATGAAAATATGTACATATAGCCGTTGTGGCGATTTGAATAAGAAATGTCCTCACTGGCTCTGGTATTTGAACCTTGGTCCTCAACTGGTGGTGGCTATTTGGGGAAGTTGTGAAACCTTTAGGAGGCGGAGCTTGGCTAGAGGAGGAACCTGCTGGGATTGGGCCCTGAGAGTGTATAACCTCCCCCACTTCCCTTTGCTCTCTACTTGGTGCTTCTGGTTGAAGATGTACTGTTTCAGCTTGCTGCTCCTGCCCTACGGCCAGACCCCCCATAGCCATTATGGACGCTCCCTCTAGAATTGTTATCCAATTTACACGCTTTCCTCCATATGTCCCATTTGGTCATGATATTCTCTCACAAACACACCTAACATGGTTGTTCTCTTTTATTAGTTGTGAACAAAACACACATTTAGGAAACAAATTCAAATTCAGGCTTTTTGTATTTTTGCCAATATATGCTTCATTAAAAAAAATTAGCAGTGTTTCAGTTGTTTGTAGGGTACATTCCAAAAATATATCACATTTAAATCACGGGAAATATCTGAAAGTAATTTTAATCTTACAGACTTTGTTTTAAATACAGCATGATGCTGGAGACTCTTTCAAGAGGCTAAGTTCTGCATCTCTAAATGTATTAGCTACTTTTCTGCAGCTGTGACAAAATACAGTAAGAACTCCTGGAAGTTTACATAGCCTTTTCACACCCGGCCACTAGCTGGGAAAGTGCTGAAGTAAATGATCCTATGGGGGACCACAACCATAAAGATGAGCACCTAAGATAAAACAGAACTGCTAATGTTCACCCATCTTCACACTTTGATATCAATTCAAAACTCCTAGTCCAGGTAGAGAGAGAGTCGGAATTATGTGTGGATTAGACAGCTATTCTACAAAAGTAATATAACTATGTAAAGACTATATAAAAAACTATATAAAAGAAATGGAGTTGCAAGTTAAAAATTTTGTGTGTGTGCTCGTATTTTGTGTAATATAATCCTAGATTTTCAACATGTAAATATAAAGAAGGGACAGTTAGAATATGACAAACCACAGTTCAAATACTCTAGAGTCACAAGAATCAGATGTTGTAAAAGCCATACCTCTGGGCAAATACTTTTACTGATTAGCCTGATTCATCTCTGAACTATTATTTTTACTATTTTAGACTACATGTTATTCAGTTTTTTCATTTTTTCATGTTATGATTATTTTGTAATTTTGTCTTCTATAGAGAAGATGAAAACATAATTTGCTCTTTGTTCAACTACTTGATCCAATTTTAATGTTAATGCCAATAGTATATACAAGCATATTGCAGGTAAACATGTTTAATGTAATATAAATATTTATTTGAGATTTTTCAAAAAATTAAGTAAGCTTCTCTTAAGAGTATAGCTTTATCACCAGAACTGGCAGTTCTTTAGGTCATTTCAATGCATCCATCATATGTGTGTATTTAATTTGTAATAGATAGACTTCATTAATTCATGATATAACAGCTATACTGATATATAGTCTGATAACTTTCAATGCATAAAATGTATGACTTTACACCTAGTTATGCCAGTTGCTTAGAGTACTATTAAAATTTGATGCCTTAAACCCTAAAATTTTGAAAAGCACAATTTTGATAAACTTCCACATTGCCTACATGTAAATATTGTGAATTTATGAATCTTCATATTGCAATAACAAGTATACTACTGATATGACAGACTTGGGGCAGCATGAGCGTTGATTAGATTCAGGCTTTTGTTCATGACTCCTAGACAAGGCAATAGGAAGAAGTCCAAACTTCCAAATGCACTCCTGTTCGGTGCATTTCAACCCCGCTCCTACTCTTCTTTGTCTGACACATGTGTTTGTAGTGTTTGTTGATAAAAGACACGATTAGAAGTCCTATACAGCTTAGATATCAATAATATGCCTATGGCTTTGCACTTCTGTGTCAGGATAGTATGTGTAAGTAGGTATAATTTGCCCACAAGTGTTTCTGGATACCAACTTCATCCAAATTCATTCATTGTGCTTTCCAACAAAACAACAGACTGCCTTAAATGTGTTTCTCACTAAAGACATGTCTATTCGATTTCTCGTCAGGACCCCTCACACCAGCTTCGAAGCCGTCCAGTGTAAAGAGTGTGAGAGAAAATAATTGAAATGTAAAAAGAGTAAGTCTTAACCAAGCTCATTTAAATTATCTTTCTTTTGGAATTTTTATTTTAAAAAATAGATAATCATATGTGGCAGGGGAAATTTTGCCCACACCCTACAAAAGATAAAGCTAAATTATATGTTTGGATCAGTAAACATGACTTTATTTGGAAAAGAGTTTTTACAGATGTAATTAAGAAACTAGAGATGAGAATATCTTGGATTACAGAAGAGACCTCTGAATCTAAATGACAAGACACTTGGACCAAAGGTAAAAGGAGGGGAGGGGTGGTAGAGATGGACTACAGGGAGGATGCCTTGTTCATACAGCTTGAGGTGGTCAAGTAGTACATGAACAACACCTGAACCCAAAAGGGGAGACTCCTTTCCTAGAGCCTCCAGTGACTGCAGCCCTGAGGCTCTTGGCTTCAGAATTCTGCGTTCTAGAACTGAGAAGGAAGAAAATCCTGTTGTTTTAAATTATCAAACTTTTGATAGTTTGTTATGACTATCTTAGGAGGCCAGTGTACCATATTACCATGAGAGTCCTTCCCAGGCCATGTAGGTGGTCCAGGCAGCAGCAAAAGTGCTTTAATTCCACAACAGATTCCTTCCGACTTGAATGAAACTATGAGAGCTAAACTTTCTGTGGGTCAATTTACATTTTGAAATAAATTTCAAATTCATTTTTACTGAGATTCTGCAATTGTTAATATGTGGTGATATTTTCCACATACAGTATGCATACTTTTGTATACTCTATGTTACAGATATACAGTACAGAAAATTAATCAGAAAATAGTTCTCTAATGATCAAGAAATATACATATAATTGATGTGGGATTCCCCTCCATATGCTGAATTGCCAGTAATGAATAAAGAAACTGCTTTGGACCTATAGCAGGCAGAACTTAGTTAGGCTGGGAAAATAAAGTGAATGCTTGGAGAAAGAAGGCAGAGTCATGGAGAAGCCATGGAGATGCTGCCAGAGACAGATGTGCTGAAACTTTGCTGGTAGGCCACAGCATCGTGGTGATGCACAGATTAATGGAGATGGTTTGAATTAAGATGTAAGAGTTAGCAAATAAGAAGCTAGAGCTAATGGGCCAAGCAGTGATTTAATGAATACAGTTTCTGTGTGGTTATTTTGGGAGTCTGCGTGGCTGGGAAACAAACACGCCTCCTCCTACAACATATAATTCCAATGTGTGCGTGTGTGTGTGTGTGTGTGTGTGTGTGTGTGTGTGTGTGTGTGTGTGACACGCATATATGGCTGGCAATGTAGTGGAGTGACAGGAAACTTGCTAGTATATATAAAATCCTGTGCTTCATCCTTAGCATTGCAAAACAAATGTATATCTGAGATAATAGTTTCATACACGATTTTGTCTGCACTATAAACCTCAGTGTGTAATAAGAAAAAGATTTCTGCCGGGCGGTGGTGGCACACGCCTTTAATCCCAGCACTCGGGAGGCAGAGGCAGGCGGATCTCTGTGAGTTTGAGACCAGCCTGGTCTACAAGAGCTAGTTCCAGGACAGGCTCCAAAGCCACAGAGAAACCCTGTCTTGAAAAACCAAAAAAAAAAAAAGAAAAGAAAAAAAGACAAAGATCTCTTTCTTTTGTGTGCCTATTAGAACATTGGAATTAATAAATTATTATTATGCTTTAATAAACAAGTATATTTTTCATAATTTTTTAAAAAATAAACATAGTCAAAAATATTATGAAGACTCCTATGTCAAGTTACTCATTTTTTTTAGTTCAAAACTATTTCTTTTTATTTTTGCCTTACATGACCATAACAAGTTTTGAAGATTACAGTCCAATTATTTTGTAGAATATCCCCCTCTCTAAGTTTGTATTATGTCCCATGATGAATGATTTTGATCACACATTTTGAAACAGATGCTCAATTTTGCAGAATTCTATGCAAGGATATTGTGCTCTTCCAAAGCTTTGCATCAGGAGCACATGATGTTTATGTGCTTATTTTTGTTGATGTTGAACATTAATCATATATGCTTACTGGTCTGTCTGGATTCTCCATTGAAAAATTGCATTGCCATTTCCCTTTTAATTAATAGGAACTTAAGAAGAGATACTCTGATGATATGTAAACATCCTATTTTTCATAACATGCTGAAGTATTTGTTCTGACATCTATTAATGAGCCAGAACTGAGTACTACAACTCAATGGCTAGCCAAAGGGGCCTCACGGAAATCCTTAAACAACTCAAGGCTGTTGATTTCTCTCCACAAACTGATGGTGAGAGCCTAAGGCTGAAGATAACATTTACATATCTCATTGAACTTGAAGTTGAAGTGATGCCAAACTAGACCTTTTGCTCTTACCAATTCATGTTCGTGGTACTAGAAGGTACTCTACCAGAGGAGAAAGCTAAACACCAACCTAGTTCCAAAACCTACTATCAATAGTTGTGTCTGGCCTGCATGATACACTGGTACTATAGTGGAAAAATCACCTATCCGATTGGATTTAAAGGCTACTCTGTAAAATAGGTCGCATGTCCAACAATGCTCTGGTAAAAAAGAACCTGAGACTGTACAGGCTATGGACTTAGGGAAAAACCAAATACTATTTTTCTGCTAAAGGAACATATCATTAAATTACTTTTAATGATTTTCTGCTATACTCATAGGTCAATGTCTCAATCACCCATCAGCAGAGTAGCTTCCTCATGCAAGAGATGAGAACCAAGACAGAAACCTATAATTGGACAATATACAGCAAGTTAGGGACTTGGAACACCTAAATGTGATGTCTTCATCAAATCCCTCAACTCAGGGCTGAGGGAAGAAGAAGGAGGAAGAGAAACAGGGGGAAGAGGAGGAGAAAGTGGAGGAGGAGGAGGAGGAGGAGGAGGAGGAGGAGGAGGAGGAAGAAGAAGGAGGAGAAGGAGGAGGAGGAGGAGGAGGAAGAAGAAGAAGGAGGAGGAGAAGGAGAAGGAGGAGGAGGAGGAGGAAGAAGAAGAAGGAGGAGGAGAAGGAGAAGGAGGAGGAGGAGGAGGAAGAAGAAGAAGGAGGAGGAGAAGGAAAAGGAGGAGGAGGAAGAGGAGGAGGAGGAGGAGGAGAGGAGGAGGAGGAGGAAGAGGAGGAAGAAGAAGAAGAAGAAGAAGAAGAAGAAGAAGAAGAAGAAGAAGAAGAAGAAGAAGAAGAAGAAGAAGAAGAAGAAGAAGAAGAAGACAGATAGATTTAAGAGTCAGAGGGGATGAAGAACCCCAAGGAAATGGTGTCTTCCAGACACAACAGGACTGAAACACATATGAATTCCCAGAATCTTTGGCAGCATACACTTGTGCAAGCCAGATGGGGTCCCAGTGCTGAGAGGGTGAAGTGAATACTAGCCCCATCCCTAACCCAGAAGCCATTTCCAGTTGACAACCACCAGTAAATGAAAATTTAGTTTTCTCCAATGGTGTCTCACTGGGTGTGCAAACCACACACACACTTAAGGACAGGTCTCATGCCCAACAGTAGTGAATCAACTCAAAATGAGCTCAAAGGTCTTTTTGCAGAATTTTTTTTGTCTCATTTTGCTTTGACATTTTTTTGTTTACTGGTCTTCTGCTTGCATATTATGGTTTCCAATTTTGTGTTTTTATGAATTATGTGGGGGGGCATGCATATGTATGTATATCTCATGCAATTTTGTTTGGTAGGTTTTATTCTAGTTTTTATTTCCTGGTTGTTTTCTAAAGATAGCAAGAAAGAAGTCATGGAAATGGATAGGTGGAAAGTTGGGAGGATCTGGGAGGAGATGAGGGGAAGAAGATGATCAGGATGTAGTGTGTGAAAAACTATTTTCAATAAAATGTATCTTTTTATGTCATGTATCTGTTCTATTCTACCTAACTGTGGCTCCTGTTATGTGGTTCCTAAGGACATCACAAGCAAGCTCTTATAGGGTCTAACAAAAAAGCCTGGAGATAGGTAGGTATGGTATGTATGTGTGTGTGTGTGTATACATGTGTGTATGTATACATATATATGTGTGCATACATATGTGTATATGTATACATATGTGTGTGAGAGTGTGTATTTATGTAATTTGTTCATCATTGGTGGTACAAAGCTTCTAAACCCCTTGAGATTTCCTGAGTGATAGAAATATCTTGTTATTCACACTGCTCCCCTCAGCCACACCTGAGTTTATGGTAGTGAGGTGACTTGACAGCTCCTTGACCGGTGGTGGTTAAGGCTTTTAGCACACCTCGTCCTTACAATCAAGCTTCTAGTGAAAAAGAGATAGGGCTGGAACTGCATTCAACAACTGATGATCAATCTTTAATCTATTGTGTCTGTATAAATAAACTGAAATTTATAACATAGATTTGTATATCTGTTTTGCACATGTGAGTACATACATGTGTACCATCACATGCATATGGAAGATGCCTCCACTTGGATATGTCAGTCTTCTTCCACAATGCGACTGCCAAGATCAAACTCAGGTGTTCAGGCTTGGTTGTGAGTGCCCGAACACTTTGAGCCACCTTGCCAGTCTGAAACTTCGGTTCAAAATAATCAAATCAAACTTTAGTTTAATTTAAAGTAAAGTTTTAATACTCTCTATGATGGTGACATCAATGTGCCAGGAACACCAGAACAAATCATGAAAGCTCTACCCTACCCTGGCTGTCCTAGAACTCACTGTGTGGATCAGGCTAACCTCGAACTCACAGAGATCCGCTTGACTCTGCCTCCCACGCTCTTATTCTGCCCTGTGTGTCCCATCTACGTGGCTGCTTCCGATCTTTATGTTTTATGATAAATTATCAAATAGAAGTCTTTCTGAGTCATAGCTAATTATCCATTGAACCTGAGGAGGGACATTTATTATTACCAAGTTAGACAGAGGTGCCTAGGGTCTTTGCAGTTGTGTCTAGCATCTTCTATGAGAGCAGAGCCTTTGAACCTACAAAATAACATTCTACATCTCAGTAGGTAGTGTGAGAGAGTTGACTCATAGGACATCCCATGAGACCTCAGAGACATAAAATCAGGTATCAGAAAATCAGTCTCTCAGAAGTTAGAGCCACAAAATCCATTCATGTTTTCCCTAAAATGACAAATCTTCTGAATAGTGTACAGATCTAGACTAACAACCAAAAAGCTTCAAAAGCTCTGCACAGCCCTAGAAATGTAAGAAGAAATGAAACAGAGAACATAGAATAATTTCCAAGACCCCAGTTCATTGTTCTCATGCTGTTCTTGGGATCTGACTGTTCTTCCAATTCTTCGCCGTTTTTCATTGAAAACGAATGACCGGTCCAAATGGTCCAATTGCATGTTGCCAACTACAAGAAAACAAAAAACAGAAAGTCAAAAGTTTAATATGATATTTGACCCCACCATAACTCCTTAGTTAGATATGGTAGATGTGGGATTTCCATCCTGAATGGATGTCTGGGAGTTTTCTTTAGTGACATTAAGCCACAAGGCAAACTGATCATGAGATGCAGACCTGACTTAGGGGTTAGAAAACCAAGATTTCTTTAGTGACTGTAAGATATTTGTCAAAGAAATAAAGCATAAACATCATCTCTTTATGCTAAACCTTATCTGTGGACAGAGGATGATACAAAACAAAATAGACCAACCAATCAAGCAAACAGAGGTAGGACATTGAGTCTTGGAAAGACTAAGACACGAAATTACTACATGTAATCTCAGCACTCAGGAGGCTAAGACAAGAGGAAAAGGAATTAAAGGCCAGCCTGGGCTATGTGAGACCTTGCCTTAAGACAAATACCAGAGAAAAAAGCAAGTCAAAAGCACAAAACAGGGCTACATCAATGTCTGCGGAGAGGGTAAGTGTCTTGAAAGAATGTGGACTGGATGGACTTTGACACTTTCCACATTTTCTGAGTGCAGGCTGGAGCCACGTAGGTCCACAACAAACCTATCTGGTTAGCAGACTGATGGTGCCAATGTGGCTGGTCAGGTTTACTGATGTATTTAAGAGTTGTTGTTCTTCCTTGTTCTGTACAGTTTCATTTGCTTCCTTCTGTCGCTACCAGCCTGCTTGC